>NW_007733472.1:1824-5000 GCF_000696425.1 Galeopterus variegatus | reverse complement strand
CCCATCATGGGATGAGTGGATAAGAAAAATGTGGTATATTTACACAATGGAATACTAATTGCTGTAAAAAAAAAAAATGAAATACTGCCCTTTGCAGCAACTTGGATGAACTTAGAGAAAATTATATTAAGTGTAATAAGTCAGGGACAGAAAGAGAAATACTGCATTTTCTCACTCACATGTGGGAACTAATAAAAATAAATAAATAAGTATACAAAAAAAAAAAAATAAATGGGGAGAAAAAGACACAACAATCACAGTAATTCCTTGAACTAGTTAAGATAAGTGAACAGATATGATGTTGATGGGGGTGGAAGAAGATAGAGGGAGGGGAAAAAAGGGGGAATTGGTAAAGGGCCATGAAAGTCAACTACCTCGTATATTGTTAAGTTAAAAAATAAGTAAATATATAATGAAATAAAATAAACTTAATCTCACCTTCTACTGTGACTCTGTCCTTGAATTCTTTCTTGTGGCAGAATCAAAAACCTGGTAAGAGGACAGGGTGGGTACAGGGGGGTTCCTTCCCTCCAACATCACCTCCACTCCCACGGTTATCACAACTCTGTTTACAAGAGCTGAGAACTGGAACCAACATAAATGTCTATCAGTGGATGATGGATAAGGAAAATGTGGTATATATACCATAGAAAAAGTTGATTATATGAAGGTCTACCTTACTCATAAAACACATATTTAAAAATTGTGCTACAATATATATTGAGTATTTACTACATCTCACTTTTGTTTCATATATATTTGCCTTTTATTATTACTAGGGATATTGTTAAATATGTATTTTGTCACTGATTTAATAATTCTGCTTTTGATATATGAAATTCAATTTATTTATATCATCTTTACTTTATAAATATCCCAGTTTCTTTAACACATGCAAATTAAAATTTTAATAACATGACTAGCATAGTGATATAATAAAACATCATAACAGAGGTCTAGCTGGTAAAGGAAGGAAAGGAATAAAAGAACAAAGAAGTTATTAAAATTGGGAAGAGTGAGAAGACATAATTAATATTGGAAGACATTGTGGTGGCCTAAGTAAAACATCAATGAAAATCTAATCTAAGAACAGAACTAATAAAGCAATTTCTGCAAAGTTGTTGAATATAAAATCAGTATATTAATATTAATTGCTTTTTTGCACACAAGCAATTTCTAATTAGGAGTTATAGTAGAAAAATAGTTTAGGCATATAACAAAAAGTGGCAGCACTTTATGGAGAAAACTTACTGTATATCACAAAAGAAAGCATTGATAAATCGAGAAATATACAATGTTCATTTTTGAGAAGATTCCATATTATATGAATGTTAATTATCTATGAAATAATTTATAAATTANTCTACAAAAAAACTCTTAGAGTTGATAAATGATTTCAGCAAAGTTGCAGGATACAAAATCATCATGCAAAAATCAGTAGCATTTACTCCCCCCCCCAAAAAAACCCCCAAAAATCCTAGGAATAAAGTTAACCAACAATGTGAAAAATCTCTACAAGAACTACAAATCAGTGTCGAGAGAAATTAAGGAGAGCATAAGAAGATGGAAAGATATCCCATACTCTTGGATTGGAAGAATTAACATAGTGAAAAGTCCATACTACCCAAAGTGTTCTACAGATTCAATGCAATCCCCATCAAAATATCAATGACATTCTTCTTATAAATGGAGAAAACAATTCTAACATTCATATGGAATAACTAAAGACCATGAATAGCCAAAGCAATCCTGAGCAAAAATAAATAAATAAATAAAACCAGAGGCATAACACTACCTGACTTTAAACTATACTACAAAGCTATAGTAGTCAAAACAGCATGGTACTGGCATAAAAACAGACTCTCAAACTAATGAACAGAATCCAGAAATCTACCCACACTTGTACATCCATGTGATCTTAGACAAAGGCATCAAGAATACACACTGGAGAAGGGACTGCCTCTTCAGTAAATGGTGCTGGAAAAATTGGACATTCATATGTAGATGAATGAAACTAGACCCATACCTGTTGCCATATTCCAAATTCAACTCAACATGGGTTAAAGAATTAAATATACATCATGAAACAACAAAATTAAAAGAAAATATAGGGGAAACACTTCAGAAAATAGGATTGGGTACAGATTTTATGAATATGACCCCCAAAGCACAGGCAAACAAATGAAAACAGACAACTGGGATTATATCAAACTAAAAAGCTTCTGCACAGCACAAGAAACAATTAACAGAGTGAAAATACAACCCACAGAATGGGAGAAAGTATTTGTAAAATATGCATCTGAGAAAGGACTAATATCCAGAATATACAAGGAACTCAAACAGCTTAACAGCAGAAAAAAAAAGTAACCCAATTAAAAAATTGGCAAAGTAGTTGAATAGGCATTTCTTGGACTATATACAAATGATGAACAGACACATGAAAAAATGCTCAACATCACTCAGCATTTGGGAAATGCAAATCAAAACCACTTTGAAATATCATCTCACTCCAGTTAGGCTGGCAATATCCAAAAGACTGAGAATAATAAATGCTCATGAGGATGCTGAGAAAAGGGAGCCCTCTTACACTGTTTGCAGGACTACAAAATGGTGCAGCCATTATGGAAAATTATATGGAGGTTCTTCAAACAATTAAAGATAAACTCTGCCATATGACTCAGCTATCACACTACTGTGTATATACCCAAAGGAATGGGAATCATCATGCTGAAGGGATACCTGCACTCCCATGTTTATTGCAGCACTACGTACAATAGCCAAGAGTTGGAACAAGCCTAAAGGCCCATCATGGGATGAGTGGATAAGAAAAATGTGGTATATTTACACAATGGAATACTAATTGCTGTAAAAAAAAAAAATGAAATACTGCCCTTTGCAGCAACTTGGATGAACTTAGAGAAAATTATATTAAGTGTAATAAGTCAGGGACAGAAAGAGAAATACTGCATTTTCTCACTCACATGTGGGAACTAATAAAAATAAATAAATAAGTATACAAAAAAAATGGGGAGAAAAAGACACAACAATCACAGTAATTCCTTGAACTAGTTAAGATAAGTGAACAGATATGATGTTGATGGGGGTGGAAGAAGAGAGAGGGAGGGGAAAAAAGGGGGAATTGGTAAAGGGCCATGAAAGTCAACTACCTCGTATAT
>NW_007733472.1:0-802 GCF_000696425.1 Galeopterus variegatus | reverse complement strand
GCAATTTCTAATTAGGAGTTATAGTAGAAAAATAGTTTAGGCATATAACAAAAAGTGGCAGCACTTTATGGAGAAAACTTACTGTATATCACAAAAGAAAGCATTGATAAATCAAGAAATATATAATGTTCATTTTTGAGAAGATTCCATATTATATGAATGTTAATTATCTATGCAATAATTTATAAATTAAGCACATTCAACTAAAATCCCCAGAATTTTTTGTGCCAAACCTAATTCTTATTAGAACAAAAATGCCTAAGAAACAAGAAAATACTAAAAACATTAAATAATGATACATATATAAGAACATTCACTGAAATTTTTAACAGGAAAAACATAAAAAAGAGTTTAAAAATTTATCAGTGGGAAATAGCTAAACTAAAAATATTATACTATATGATAACCTACTACATACAACAATCAGAATAAACCATATCTATATGTTGACCTCAAAAGTATAATGCACAGTAAGAAGAAATTAAAGAATGACACTACATAATTCTATACAAACGAAATCCCAAACATATTTATGCAAATATTTATTTATTTTTTGAAACAGTAGAAGGCAGTTGCACAGATTGGTGAGACCGTCTTTCTCCAGGCATGCATTTAAGCAGTCAGGTTTATAGAAATGGAAATGTCTTCAACACTTAGCTTCCAGACTGTCCTATTAACATTTTCTGGTTAACCTACCAGGAGAGGAAAAAAAAAAAAAAAAACATGGAAAAATAGAAAAGAGCATAGAAGCTTCTCTTACTGTTTTGTTTTATATATTTTGGGGAAGGGAGTAGGGAAGCTG
>NW_007733471.1:108761-110460 GCF_000696425.1 Galeopterus variegatus | reverse complement strand
AATGAGGGTTAGCTTTTTGCTATAGTTAGCCTTGCTTGCTGAAGGTGTGAATAATGCCAGTTGTTTTTCCCATTCAGCCTAACCAGTGCTGTTCCCAACCCAGCCTAAAACAATAATCTACTCTCATTCAACTCTTCTCCATTTTCTGAATAAGACACATAATCTCTTAATTAAAACTCTTTTGACTTCCCGAGTACCCTATGACAATTGTTTTTACCTTTATTTGACAACATTTATTGAATACCTACTATATGTCAGGTACATAATAAAAATAAGCAAATATTTCACTGTCTCTGAAGCTTACTTTCTGTTGGAATTGGAGGACAGACAGATGAAAAACTCAATATAATAAGTTACATTCTATGTTAGAAGGCAATAAAATACTAAAAGGAAGGGATATAAAAATATAGAACATTCTATGGCAGATTCTGAGCTGGGTGTGGGGTGGCCTGTTAAATTTTAAATAGAGAAGTCAGTGTAGCCTTTTCAAGAGGGTAATATTTGGACAAAAACTTGGTGATGAGAAGCTGTCCATGTAGATAGCTGAAAGGAGAGCCTTTTGTAAAAAGAATATGGGAAGAGACTTCTGAAAATATGAATGACCTCTGGGCATAATTTGGACAGCTTCTGATTGGGTTCCCAGTTTTACATTCAAATCAGCAGGCCTTTTGTAACCAACGAGAAATCTGGGATTTGGGAGGTAGAAGAGATTTAGGGATCAGCTCCAAGGAGAATGGGGGTTCAGAGGTCTCAAGGAATCCAGAGTTCCTGAGCCGAAGAGGGTCATGGAGATGGCCAGCCAAGATGGTTTAGTCCAGTCCAGATGATGGCTGGGAGTCCTGGATGGGTTGCGAGGCACACCAGAGAGAACCCAGACATACTGAAACTCCGACTCCTCTTTTAAACTGTGCACTAATGAAAATACATGTCTACCATCCCTGGAGTCTCCACCCCTCTCATCTGCATTCTTTATCCTCTTCAAGTCCTTCCCCTTCCAAAACTGAAAGGATTTTTACGAAACCTACTTCTACTGACATCTCTCACCATCAAGAAAATATCAGTGGCTCCAAATTGCTCTCTGAATTTAGCACAAAGTCCTTAATATTGCATTCTAGCACCAAGTGACAACTTCCACACTATCTCAACTAACATTCTCCATACTTTAGTTATACTGCACTGTGGGTTTCCCAGCTACACATCATTTTTTACCTTTCCATGGCTTTTTTCCTCCTATTTTTCCCATCTTTCAAAACACTTCGCTATTTCAAAGTCCAGTTAAAATGTGATTTCTTTTGAGATATCACTTCTCATCATCTCAGCAAAACTATCTCCAACCTCAGGATCTTTTATCTCTATTATGACCATACTTTGCTACTATAAGTTCCCTCAATGCAGGGACATATTTTTTTTTCATTTTCATATCTTTTCTCACATCTAGCACAGATGTTAGAGTGTGTATTAGTCTGTTTCTCTTGCTTATGATAAAATACATTGAACTGAGTATTTTATAAAGAAAATGGAATGTATTGCTTATGGTTTCAGGAGTAAGGAAGTCCAAAGTCCAGGGAAACCATCTGTTGAGGGTTCTGGTGGTGACGACAATGACACAGGGTTTCACACTGTGAAATGGCAGAGCACAGAGAGCAGAGAGAGAGAGAGACAGACTCTCCTCTTCTTTTAAAGCCCTCAGAACCACACC
>NW_007733471.1:101294-108186 GCF_000696425.1 Galeopterus variegatus | reverse complement strand
CACCTCTTCAAAGCTCCACCTTTCAATCACCATAATAGGATTTCCCACCCTCTTAACAGTCCCAGTGGTGGCCAAGTTTCTAATACATAAAACTTGGAGGACACAATTCAAGCTCCAGTGAGCTTTGGGGAGACATAATTCAATCCATTACGGAGTGTAAACAATGAATTTTCTTGACTGAACAAACAACAAAAAAAATGATGATGAAAACAAGTAAAATATTGCCTTTATTCTAAATCTGAAAGTAAGAGTAATTAAAAAGAAAAACAGTAAAGGCAAACTTGTTGTAGTGGTTATAATTTGACAAATTATTTAGACAAGTTTTCATCTGTGTTTTAATCAAAATTAATTTAATGCTATTTTTCAAGAAAATTAAACTGTATTGAGTATGTCCTATTGAACTTTGCACGCTTGTAAACTCTTGTGTAAATAAGGTATATTTGTTATATATTGCCACTTAATTTTTCTTATTTGTCATAATTGTTTTAGGCATATTTCTATCTTTCATGTCTTGGGTTCTTATTTCTGTTAAATTAAAGGATATTTAGAAAATACAAAAATATAAATGATAAAATAGCAGCTTTGTTTTTCTACTAATTAAAGAAAGAGGATAAACGATAATTGCCAATTAGTAAGCACCTATGCTCAATTCTTTATATCCAATATCATCAATCCTCCAAGTTCTGTGTAGATTTGACATTATTAATCTGTTTGAAAGATGCAGATATTTAAGATCAACAAATTAAATAACTCACCTAGGGTAACACAGCTTCCAAGAGACCCCAAAAGCTTCTAACCAATAGACTGACTCAATAGACTCTTTTCTCTCATTCCCTGAAGATCACAGAGGATCCACTTCAGCAGTGTATTATGACGTCCAGATGCTTGGGATTTTCCATATTTTCGATTCTAGATGAGTTTTCTATGCTCATTTTACTATTTACAAGAACTTCCATAGACAAAAGTTAAATCTAGGGCTATTAGGTAGTACTTTTGAATGAGTATCGATTGTGTAATGGGCCAGTTATTACTTTTTCTTTGATTAGCTGTGAGATTGCTTTAAATATCAAGGATGATTATCTCTAATGATTTATTTTTAATAAGATCTATTATAACTCAACAGAATTCTATGAAGTGTTATTCACTTAAAAGATTGATTTATTTTGAATTCAAATTATTTTAGATTTTCTATTCATTGATGAGATTTACATTAGAATATAGAGCTGGAAAGTACCTGAAAGATTATTTAATCAAGACCCGTGACGAGAAGTGACTTGTCCAAGGTTAATGGCTCATCATTCAGTAGGCTGGGCCCAGAGCCAATCATCTTCCCTCCATGACTCATGGCTCATTTCCCCCCCAAAAATCCTGCAAGAAACCAGTGACTTATCTAAAATTAGTTTAATCCCTAACAGTTACAGTTAATTCCTTAATAACTTTAGTAGCGGTGTTGGAAATTCATGCTGGTTTACAAATCTTCTCCAAGCAGGAAGTCTCATACCAGTTCTCTGCCTGCATCCAATTTTAGGGATTTGTGTTTCCTTCCTCTTCCTTTAAAAACAGAATAAGCAATTAGTTTAAACAGTAAGTTATTTATAGTCATTAATTTGGTATCTTCTGTACTACGACACGTTTGTACAATGTATTTTTTTCTCCTTTTGTTTTACTTACAAATATTTATTGATGTTACGCTTCCATTTTGTGACTTTTAAAAACTTCTCCCTACAAAAAAAGAAGTGTTTGCTTGGAACTGATCTCTAATGTGTCCTTTTTCAGGTTAATTTGTTATTTCAGTGTTCTTGAATGATATAATAAGCAAGATCACAGGCTCTGGGGTTAAACTCCCTGAGGTTCTCTCCTGGATTCAGATATGCTAATTAGCGATGAGACCTTAATAAGGTTTCATTTCTTTCAAAATTCTGTAGAGTACCTACCTTAAAATGTTCTGGTAAGTATTAATGAGAATTTTAGGTACAGTGATTATAAGCACAATGCCTGGTATTTTGAAAGAACTCCTTAATTTAATGTGTAATTATTATTATAAAAATAATTGAAATTAATGACTTTGTTTATCAAAAATATTTGATCATATGTGAAAGAATAACGATTAGAGGAATGTTTTGGTTGTTATTGGAAGAAATTAATAAAGTATCTATAAATGTGAAGGAAATGGGGAACAGTGACATGCAGTTATGATTAAATAACAGAGTGTGAGAGTGCTTCAAAAAGGACATGAAAAGATTTATATTATCTTTCAATTCTATTATTTATTTATTTATTTTGTCCTTTTTGAGACCGGCCGCACCGCGCTCAGCCAGTGAGCGCGCCTGCCATTCCTATATAGGATCTGAACCCGCGGCGGGAGCGCTGCTGTGCTACCAGCGCCGCACTCTCCCGAAAATTTTTTGACAAAATTTTTGAAGCATATTTGTCCACCTACCATAAAAACTACCCTACTGGACAAAGCACGAGTATAAGAGGCAACTGTGTTCATACATTTGATAACAGACAGTATAGCTCTGTGACCCTTGAGACAATGTCAGACAAATGATGAGGTCCCGTGTGCCTGGGCTATATGATTGGGGACACTACCTGCTGTGGCACAGGGAAGTAGCAACCGGGGGAAGACTTTTGGGCAGATCGAAGTTCAGGGTAGCTTAAGAGCTGAGATATGCAAAGAATATCAGAAAGAAGAGAGGTGCACAGAGAAGCCTGTGTGTGACACTCAGGAAATGTCGAGGGATGAACACAGGCTCTGGAGTCAGTCTAGCATAGGCTATTTTTTTTTTCTTTTTTATTGAAGCATAAGTGATTATATATATTTGCAGAGTACAAAGTTGACTATCGATATTTGTGTACAAGTGATGAAAAATCAAGATAGTTCGCTTATTCATCATTACAATACATAATCATTCTTTGTGTTTGTTAACCAGTTTCTCATTTGGATGAGAGTTGGACTATGCATGCATTGTTCGAAGCTCCATGAGACCATTGGAGAGTGCCAGCTATAGGGTCTATAGGGTTGAAAGTTGAATAGAAATATCAAAAGACATGGAATGCTGGAAGACATTGGATTTTCAGGCCAGCCACACAAGGAGACCGCTTTGGGAGCCTCAAGCATTATGTTGAGAAGTCAGAAAAGCCTCATGATTTAAGAGTAAAGACCATGATTTTAAAGTTAGGGACATGACCTAGGACTAAGTAGAAAGGAAAAGACTCGTCCTAACAAAAAATAGAAACAAACCTGGTAGAATCAAAACTATACACCAGTAATACAACTGTCTGTGAGAACAAAATCCAGCACCCAGTCCAGGAAGACACCACAATCCAGTTTCCCTAAAATGTCCAGAAAAAAATCAAGAAAAAAAGCAGCAATGAAAACTGACCCTATGAGCCAGTTGTTGGAGTCAGTCAACAAAGAACTTTAAAGAAGCTAATGTAAGTAACTTCTTCAAGGACTTAAGGAAAAAGATGGGTCACAATGACGGAAGAGAGCAAAACCTCATCAGAGAAATGGAAACTATAAAATAAGGACTGAAATGGAAATTCTAAAATAAAAAGTAAAATATCTGAAATTAAAAAACAAAACCAAACAAAAACACTGTATTAACTTCACAGCAAATTAAGAGTGGAAACAAACATAAAAAGCAGTATGTATTTAAATACAGAGCAATAGAATTATCCTATGTGAAGTACACAGAAAAAATAAAAACAGGTGAGATAAACGAACAGAGTAACTTGATGAAAAATATTAGTGGCCTAACTTGTACTTATTTTTTGTCCCAAGAGGAAAAAAAAGAGATAATAGGACAGAAAAAGTATTTGAAAAGAGAATGGCCCAAATTTTCTAATACATGGCGTATGTCATGGTTAATTTTAGCTTTTGCTTGTGGGGCATTGGCAAAAGTAAGTAAAGTCTTATGTAAACAAGAATTGGCGCCTGTGGAACCAGGCTGGAAAATTAGAAGGCTTTGATGTAGCAGATTATTAGCTTTTGCTTGTGGGGCATTGGCAAAAGTAAGTAAAGTCTTATGTAAACAAGAATTGGCACCTGTGGAACCAGGCTGGAAAATTAGAAGGCTTTGATGTAGCAGATTCCTAGTCATGGACTCAGGGCAGTTTGAGATGATGACAGAGCAGGCTTCCACGAGGCATCTCAGAGCCAAGACAGGAGTCCTGCTGATGGAATTTTGGCCCTTCACATTCCAAAGGAAATGTCTGGGTGCAGGATCTGGCATTCAGACAAGATGTAGCTCTCAGCAACTGTTGGTCTCAGACTCTGATATAGAAACTTTAAAAGGGTGAAAAAATATAGGAAAGTTATATATTTATAGGAGAGGAAGACAAAAAAAATATTTTTTATTTTTCATGAAAGACCAACACTTGATACGAAGGTTAACATTTGAATTACTATGTGCAGCTTTGGTGAGTGTGCGTTTTCCTTCAACCAGTTTTATCAGAACAGCACACATATAATAACATGAGAGCCACAAAATTTGGAATTCATCATATTTATTCCATGGGGGGGGAAGGAACTTTATTATTTTTATCATGAGTCTCTCACGTATCCAAGTAACTGGTCAACCAGTGCCATTTTTATTGTATGAAAGTGTTTTGGGGTTTTTTGTTTGATTGTTTGGCTTTTTTTTTCTTTTTTGATTTTGGCAATAATTTATGAAAATAGCAGTAGTGCAGCTGATGACAAATTCATTTTCAGTTCTTGTCAAGATCTGCAACTGAGGCGATACAACACATTGACTAGGGTCTATAATCTTATGGACTTTTCAAATGTGCTCACAGGAAGAATGAATGCTGACATTTTCAAGCTCTGTTTTTCCAATTTACAATATTCTTTGATATTAACAAGTCATGGCAGTGCTTAGGTTTGGTTTGTTGAACCAAAATGATTTGTTATCACTTTCATTATGGAATGTGACGTGGTGATGCGTGGTTATCAAGTTTAAGCAGATATGAATAGCTAACACCGTCAATACTGTAATGATTAATTCTATGTTTCAACTCGACTGGGCAAAGGCATGTTCGAATAGCTGGTAAAATACTATTTCTAGATGTGTCTGTGAGAAGTTTCTGGAAAAAAAATTGGGATATGAATAGGTAGACTTGGTAAAAATGAACACCTTTGCCAATATGAGTGGGCATCATCCAATCCAATCCATTGAGGGACTGAAGAGAAAAACAAGGTGAGTAAGAGTGAGCTCTTTCTGTTCTGAGCTAGAACGTTTAATTTGTCCCACCCCAGGACAGTGATGCTCCTCACCCAGGCCTTGAGAAAGAAGGGGAAACTTACGTATACGGAGCACTTGTTATGCATCTATTGTTATTTTGTTTGTTTCTTCTCCCACCAATAAAACATACAAGAATGATAATATTATTTTCCTGTTGTGGAAACTGAGGCTGGAAAAAGTTTAGGTAACTTGTCTAACCTTCTGGAAGATTCTGATAAGGGTTCAAGCCTGGGTTTGATCCTAGGTCTGATTAATTAACAAACCTATTATTTCCATGATCTATCCTTCCGGCCCAGGCAGTCAATAGGAAGAAAAGAAGATATATTTCTTAATATTTATGTAAATCTCCCCTATTTTTATTTCTCCACAGAGGTATTATTCCAATTCCAGCTTTCCCAAACTGAAATATATTGATTTTAAGAAAGTTATCTTTCATAAAACAGGTTGGATGATGTGTCACAGAGCTCGTAATTTGTGCGTTTATAAATCTTTAGCAACATTTAAAAGTCTGCACTGAAATTCTGAAGAACTTACAGATCATATTCTTCTCTGCATTAGGGACGAACACAGAGGAATTTGAGTACTTGAGTATAAGTGAGAGAGTAAATATTAGAAACCAAATTAGTTCCTAGATTAAAAAAAAATATCAAGAATGACCTCTTATTAAATGTTTGCATTTTAGCTACTGAATATGGTAATCATTTATTAAAGTATGGGTATGAAGGTACTATTACCTTCCTTGAAACAAAGCTATAATAATTTGTATTTGGTTATACGAGTGTAAAGTAATATTTAACCCACTTTTACACATTTGTACACATTAAGAAGTTTGAAGAACTCCAGACCTTCTTACACAAATGCTCCATTATAGAGTGCAGTGTTTGGAAAATGTCTTTGAAATGCTGACATCACCACAAAATTGGCAGCCCAGTATTGGGATTGGGAGAGAAGATAATAAAGACGTGGCATTCCATGATGGCTAGAACTAAATAAAAGTTATTTTTACTTGGACAATTTAATTTAGCCACAGAGATGGAAAAGACCTATGAACTGTAAGTTCCAAAGAATATATTTTTCTTCTAAAAAAGGATTATCTTAGGTGTTAATACCACAGTTTTCACATGTTATCTCTTACTTGTCCTTCTTTGTCTAAGACTGAATCAGAGTGGTTAAAGAACAGAGCATGCAATGTGAATCGCTTGTCTTATTCTTAGACTTAAGATAAACTTTACATGTGATGACCCTCATTGAAGAAAACGTCTCTAAAATCATTACCTTTTTCTTGCCTTAAATTAATACTCATGCTCATCACCTTAAAAGCCATTACAGATTCATCAGGGGATCATGACCTCTGGAGACCTGAGTAACCTGCTGTCTGCCAGTTGTCTTTCCCATAGGACAGAACTGTATGTTGAAATTTCAATTATTTAAACAAAAATTTAGACTATGTCATTGCTGTCACTCGTGACAAATCTTCTTTATACCTATGAGCATTTTTGGTCTTTAATCTTGATCTCTTGTCTGTATAGGTCACACGTTTTTGGCTTGTTAATGAAATTAATTTACATTGTTATGTATATCAGTATTTCTCTGTTTTTTTTTTTTTTCCTTTTTGTCTTTTTTCGTGTCCGGCAACAGATTGCAAC
>NW_007733471.1:89664-100294 GCF_000696425.1 Galeopterus variegatus | reverse complement strand
ACGGGAGCAACACCGAGGGTTGCAATCCCGTTGCCGGTCCCCGGTCCGGTACGGGAGCAACACCGAGGGTTGCAATCCCGTTGCCGGTCCCCGGTCCGGTACGGGAGCAACACCGAGGGTTGCAATCCCGTTGCCGGTCCCCGGTCCGGTACGGGAGCAACACCGAGGGTTGCAATCCCGTTGCCGGTCCCCGGTCCGGTACGGGAGCAACACCGAGGGTTGCAATCCCGTTGCCGGTCCCCGGTCCGGTACGGGAGCAACACCGAGGGTTGCAATCCCGTTGCCGGTCCCCGGTCCGGTACGGGAGCAACACCGAGGGTTGCAATCCCGTTGCCGGTCCCCGGTCCGGTACGGGGGCAACACTGAGGGTTGCGATCCGTTGCTGGACACAGAAAAAAACAAAAGACAAAAAAAAAAAAACAAAAAAAAAACTTTTCACTATGTCTTAAATTTACACAACGTGAGTCCTTCAACTTTACATTTCTTTCTTAGGATAGTTTTCACTATTCTACATAATTTGCATTTCCATATAAATTTTATTATTGCCATGTATTTCAATAAAAACCAAGACTGATGAAAATTTAAGATTTTGTTGAATATATAGATCAATTTAGGGAGAATTAATAAACTGTCAATATTGAATCTTCTACTTAATGAACATAACTGTAGTTTCATTGATTTAGATTTTTAATTTTTAACAATTTTTGCAGGTTTTAGAATAAAGGTCATAGATACATTTTGCTAAATTTATTACTAAGTATTTTATTTTGTTTTTTGCTCTGGAAATGGTATTTTACATATGTTTTTCAACTGTTTACTGTTAGTTGGTAGAAATGTAATCAATTTGTATGTATTAATATTGTATTTAGTTGCAACCTTGCTAAATTCATTTATTAGTTCTATTAGGTTGTTTTAATTTTGTAGATTCCTTGATTTTTATGGATAAATAAACATGTTACCCATAAATAAAAATGGCTTTAACTTGAGGTTTTCTTTTTCAATGTTTATGTCTTTTAATTTCTATTATTGCTGAACCAGTGTTGGACCTTAAAAACTAATGCCACCTTAGGTGACATTACAAGCAGCACCATTATGGGCCCACAAGGGCGTATTAATGTGGCAGCCTAAGATGGCGCCAGGAGGAAGTAGGGGGGGAGTGTCTGCAGGAACCTTGCCTTAGCCCTTATTGGCCAAATACGTGCTTCCGTGCTTGTGAACACTGCATGATTGCAATAGCTAGGTATTGAGACAGGATGCATGCTCTCGTAACCCTTAAGCTGATTGGAGGATGTAAAAAACCTGCCTTCCCCATTTGCCTTTAAAAGCAAGTGCTTGTGTGATAATAAACGGAACTGCTCGACAGAACCCCCGCAGCATCTGAGTGTCCTTTAACGGGATGGTTGGGGCCGGCAGCTGTGCTCACCTCTCTTCACAGCTCTCTTCCTCCATCTCCTCTCAGTGGGGACCAGGGAAAGAGGAATCTGGGCAATCTGTCCGCCCACCAGCAGGGTCACCAAGGGAGAGACTGATAGCAAGGCAAGGGCTGTTCAGATCAGCCAGTGGCGGACCCGACACACCAGCAAATACAACCAACAGAGTACTAGATAGGAGTGGTATGAGCAGCTGTCCTTACCTTGTTCCCAGCTTCATGAACTCTTGTTCATGATGAAATTTTCATGGTTGTTGTTCATTATAATATTAACTATAGGTATTTTTGTAAATGCTCTTTATCTGACTCCATTTTTTTTTTTTTTTTTTTTGCTGTTTGTTGACTGCTTTTAAGCTTCAACCCTTCCTCTTCTCCACATCTGGGTAAGCCCAGATACTCTCTCCTTTGGTGATAGTGGGAGGTTCAAACCATGCCAGGGCTTCTCTCACTGGGGAACCCTCAGCTGGGGCCCTCACTCTAGCCCCAATAAAAACTCCACACCAGTCTCCTTTCTTGCTCTCTCAAGCTGATTTTGGACCTGCTTAGGATTGCATCACTCTTTCCAGAAAGCCTCATTCTATGAGTAATAAACCTTCCCACACTTTTTTTGGTTTGTTGTTGTGATATCACTATTTTTTACATTTGAACCAAATTTTGGGTGGGGGTGTCCATCTTCTTGCTGCAGGATGGCTAAATTATCAGATTAATTTTATCAAATGCTGTTCTGCTTCTATTGAGATTATCATATTAGTTTTTCCTCCTTTATTCTGTACTGTGGTAAATTACATTGTTAATTTTAAAATGTTTAAATGTACAATTGTTTTAAATGTTTCAATGTACCATATTTATTCAACCAGTATCCAATGGATTGCCATTTTTAATAGTTTACTGTTTTAAATAAAGCACAATAAATAACCTTGTACATATGTTGTTCTGAATTTTGAAAATTTATCTTTAGAATGAATTCTTAAATATTTTAATTCTGAGTTAAAGGATAAATGTATAAATATTTCCAGATATTCTGAGTTTTTTCTGTATTGATTATAGTCAGCCCTTTGTATCTGTGGGCACATCTGCATCTGTGATTTCATTAATCATTGTTCAAAATATTTGGAAAAAAAACAAACAATACGGCAATAAAACAACTAATAAAAAACAATACAGTATTATGACTGTTTACGTAGCATTTTCATTGTATTAGATATAAGTAATCTGCAGATGATTTAAAGTACGTGGAAGATGTTCTTAGGTTATATAGAAATACTTTACAACTGTGTTGTTTGAGTTTTATGTATGTAGAAATTTTCTAGATATCTTGCAGATTCTGTGCCATTTTATGTAAAGGACTTGAGCATCAGTGGATTTTGGTATTTGCAGGGGTCCTGAAACCAATCCCCAGTGGATACTGAGGGGAGACTCTGTGTGTTCCTCATGAAGTGACCACTTTATCTTTTTAGTCCAGACAATATAAAGTCTCCTTTGTTTGGTATTATTATACCCACTCCAAGGTTCTTTTTATTAGTGTTTCCAAGGGTGTATCTCTTCCCCTTTCTTTTTTATTTTCAACTATTTCTATCTTTATTGTTAAAGTGGATTTCTTGTAGACAGAACATTGTTTGGTCTTTAAAATTTTTTTAAAACAATCTCTGTATTCAAATTGGGAATTTACACTATTTAACATCAATATATTATTGATAAAATTGGATGCATATAGGTTATGGTGCTGTTTGATTTCTATTTGTCCCGCTGTTGTTTCTCTTTTCTTCTCTTTAATCTCTGTATTCAAATTGGGAATTTACACTATTTAACATCAATATATTATTGATAAAATTGTATGCATATAGGTTATGGTGCTGTTTGATTTCTATTTGTCCCGCTGTTGTTTCTCTTTTCTTCTCTTCCTGCTTATTTTTTAATTCAGTGGGGATTTTTTATAGTTTGATTTTATCTCCATCATTATTTATTATGTCTACATCCTTTTTTAAGAGGTTACTCTAAGATTTATAATACACATCTTTACGTTATCAGTTTACCTTATAATAACTTTTGCCACTTCACAAATAATGAAAGAAATTTGCAACTGTATAATCCTATTTCCTCCATCCTATGCTTTGTGCTATGGTTGGAGCATACTTTGCTTTCACATGTTTTAAATCAACTATGTTGAAACTATTTTAATTTAGACTGTCACTTATCTTGCAAAGTAATTTAAATAAGGAAATTTTTTATATTAATTTCTACTATTTCCACATTTCTTCAATATGTAGGGATAAATGCAAATTTCCATTTGATATCATATTCTTTGTACCTGAAAAATTCTCCATGACATTTCTAACAGCACAGGTCCTTTCAATCAGTTTTTACTTGTTTGTTTGTTCATTTTATCATTATTTTACCTTTTTGCATATTTTCACTGAGTATAAAACTATTTTCACTGAGTATAAAATTCTGGGTTGATGGTTTTATTCTACAGTACTTTACTGCAACTTATCCATTATTTTCTAGTTTGTTTAGTTTCTGACAGTTTCTTGTAATCCTCATCTTTCTTTCTATGTATCTAAAATTTCTTATTTCTATGGCTTCCATCAAGATTTTCTTCTTTTTAATTTTTAATAAAATCCTTAAAAATATATATCAGATTTCAAAGCTCAACATCTGAATGGTCTCTGGCTCTGCACAAACTATGGGACACTTTTCTGGCACCTTCCTGCCTGCACCGTTGGTAAGCAGCATAATCATCTCCTTTCTCTGTACTGCTTTACTGATACCACATGGCTGGGCTGAGCCTGTGGGCTCCTGCTTGTCCATTTATCTCACTATCTCTGTTCAAGGGACAGCATTTTCCTATCACAAGTATCTTTTTCAACAAAAGTATTTTGATTCTTACAATCAAGAAGTATAGCATGTGTTTGAAACATTTATTTTCAAAATGTGTCGAACAATATCAGTTGCAGCTACTTCAGTGTATATAAACTCTAGAATGTCCTTCAAATAAAATGTGATGCAATTTATTTTAAGGTTAAGAGTAGTACACCCAGTCAAGTGACTGGGCACAATGCTGTGACCTGAAAAAGTGTCAGTATTGGTGAGGAATCATTGATGACCCTCAGAGGGGACAAATGTCTAATGTGGTCCAACCATTAGGAGTAGGTAGGACTAGTGCTCTATGTCATGTGACCTCTTCCTCTGCAAGGCAAACAAACCAGGTTTTGGCAGGAGTTACAAGCCTGGAGTACTGTGGTGACTTCATTAGAAATATCACATCCTCTTATTTGTAAGAGACGACAATTTTTCTTTGACCACTGAAGGATTTCTTATGGTCACATGGGAATTTCACATGGTTGCAAACAGGCCTCTGAATTTTGTCAAGATTTATTCATCACTCCTATTGGGAGGCATATGACAGTACCATTTATAATGATGCTTCTTAACTGCCAACTAACAGTACATTATACAATTTCAGATATGAGAGGGAGAGGCATTGGTGCTAAATTTTTACCTACCCAGTAAGGGAAAGCAGTGGGGCAGTTTGTGACAGTGACTCCAACGGAAGGATTTTTTGTAACATTTCATGAGCATCTTCAGTTCAAGCATGGAATATGTCAATTTCAGTTGTACAATTTAACAAGAGTATATTGCATTGGCTCACAGGTCTCACTTATGGGTCACTTTAACTTTTCCTTTTTCTTTACCGCAAATATAAGCAATTTGTATTAAAACACATACCAAGGAGCTTAACCCAGCCACTTCAAGGGTTACAACAGCAATTGCCAAGATACCGTCTTATCTCCTTGGTTGAAAGCTCAGGCAATTCAGGGGAGGGCCAAGGAGGCCAGCCAGCCAGGGCAGCTGGAGCGCAGGAAGGCATCTTTCCTTAAAGCTGATGAGTTTAGGATGACGGGAGGAGAGATTATAGTGCTCAAGGAGCAGCTTTACACCACGAAGCACAGGTAACAATTAACTTTGGGTTTTAAGTGGCTGATAGCTCAGCATCAACAAAAGAACTTTTAAGAACAACTAAGACACTATTTGGGAAGTTGCTTTTAATCCTACCTCTTGCTGTTCAGTCTTCAAACATTCAATAACAGGTAGCGCAGACTATCTGGACCTGGGGAGCTTTCTCATATCCCCTAACTTGGCCTTAACAGGTAAGACCCCAGAGGACACTTACTGTCCCCTCTTCTACCACCTCTGTGAGAACATATACTACCAGATCCCAGAGAGTCGTAATATTTCCTCTAACATGACTCACACAGCTTCTTCTGCATTTCTCCAAAAAGACAGTGGGAACTTACTGACCTCACATTGGGTGACAAATATATCAAATGGTTAAACAGTGCCTAAACAGTAGCAATTGCTGCATCTGCTAAGTGGCTTGTCATGCTTTCATAGATTTTTTCTGGTGAAGACACAATGGGTCCAGTAGGTCACAATAATTTATTACTTACACAGACAGCATCAGCAAGATCAGTATGGTATGCACTTTCCACCTTCCACAGGCCACCACCAAGTAGGAGGAATCAGATGATAGAAGACACAAGCAGTTGATTGCTCTGTCATGGAGAAGTTAGTTCCATACTGCAGCTAAGCAGTTCATAGCCTGCAGCTGTTCCCCAAATTTGGAGGGAGAAGCCATGAAGAGTTGAAAACCTCATGCTTCTCCAGGTCTAGGGAGTTGGATAAGGAACTGCCTCATGGCAACCTACCTCAAGATGGAAAGCCTCATGCAAGACATGGAAGCCGATAACTGCCTGTCAGGCGTACATAGAGGTATCCCAAAAAATAAAATCTGTGCAAGCATCTCTTCCTTCTTGGACGCTTTGTTGCCCCAGGTTAGTTCCCCGGGAATGTCTGATCTGGTTCATGGACAGACTCAGCTTAGTAGCTAAGTTAAAGGCTCATAGAATACAATGGGCCACTAAACTTCTCAGTCATAGAGAAAAGTTTTAAAATCTATGCATGCAAAAGGAAATTCTGCCCGCTTGGCAGAGATGCAGACTGTAGGGTTTGCTCTAGAAAGCACTCCCCAGAATGCACTTTGCTGCATTTTCACTGACTCACGGATAGTAACAATGAGCTGACAGTATTAGGGCCTGACAGTGGGAGACTGGATGATTGTGTCCCCAAAAGAACACATGCTGTATTCCCAAAATAACAACTTATATTTTCTATTATATGGATTGTCTGCTCAGGGTCTCATAAGACTACAATCAGGCTGCTGGTCAGGCTGCATTCTTATTGGGAGCTCAGGTCCTCTTCTAATAGCATTCATGTTGGTGACACAATTAATTCCCTGTGATTGTGCAACGAAGGCTTTTGGGTCCTAGAGGTAGCCCTTCTCTATGGGTAGTTCACAGCGTGGGTGTGTGCGTCTTTGAGGATACCAGGAATATACCCACTCTTCAAAAGGGGCCCAGTACCTCTTTAGTGCTTCTATCTGATTAAATCACTATGAAAAAATCTTTATCAACTCAAAATAACCTGAGTTGGGACCGTAGTTGCAGTCTAGAAAAGATTCCTTTGCCTTTGCCATATAATTTAGCCAATCACGGGAATGATATCCCCTAATCTTCGCAGCTCCTGCTCACACTCAAAGAGGGCAGGGTTAGGCAGGGCATGTAGAGCAGAGGACAGGAATCTTGGGGGCCATTGGAGAATTCTGCCTAGTACTGCAGACGTGGGTACAACTACTGTGACTTTCACTCACTAGTCATGTGATCTCTGCTAAGCCATGTATCCCCTTTGAAACGCTTTTCTCAGGTATAAAAAAAGACTAGCACTTCCCATGTATTATCATACTAATGTATTTAAATTGCCTTGCAGAGTATCCGTGTTTCTGAATTTTCTTAGATATTGGTACCAGGAGTAGAAGTACACCTGCAGCAGCAGAGTAGTGAGGCAGCAGCACAATTTCTGTACACATCGCCTCTCAACCAAAGCCCTCACATGCTGAATATGATGTTTTTCTGACAAAGTAAGACTTACATTCCATTCTCATTTATTGATAAATTCAGGTTCCCTTTATTAAAATATTTACTAATCACCTGAAATGAGATTTCAGGCACACATCTAGAACAAAACATTTTCCCACTGTGAGCATCAGTTTTATGAACTTTCAAATAAGGTAATTGCATGTACGATCTTTAAACCTCCTCCCAACCGTAAGTATTTTCAGAATCTAAACTTAAATAAAATACACTTTATATCATCAATAAGAGGAAATTTAGAAAGTAAAGTAGCACCTCGTAAAATCCTCTTTAACTTTTCTATAATATTAACTCTTTTTTAAAAGAACTTTAGAGTAAATGATTAATATTAACATCTATTAATCATCTAGATTTTACTAATAGTTGAACTTGGATGAACTCTATTACTTGAATTCCTCTTACGTGGCCAGTTATTCCCTGTATCACTGTGGTCCTCTGAACTTTTCCATGGACCATCCATCTTATCCCAGGGGTATATCTGAACTTATTTGGAATCTAACAGATGAATACATGATGCTTATATTAATCTTCTACCAAATCAATATCCTTCTGCCAAAAGGATTATATCTCTCTTGAACAAATTGCTTTTCAAATTACTGATCAAAAATTGGAAATAGTGTAAAAAAATTATTGTTTTGGTATACTGCATATTATTACTATATATGTGAAGAAAGATCTTTAATGTCATATTCTTATTAATCTGAAACAAAATCTCTGCTCTTTATTTTATAGTACAAGAGAGCTTCCACTATTTAATTTTTAATAGTTCATTTTAATAGCTCATTTTTAAACTTTGACCCATTTTACTTATAATTTGCTGCATAATCTAGAATTTTATTGTAAATGTATGCAAGAAACACAGGCAAGTATTGTTACGTTGCTACTCTACTATATAATATATAGTATACATAGTATACAATATTATACTGTAATATTAGATAATATATTCATTATCCAATATTATGCAACATACATATAAAATATATATTATTGTATATTGTATAATATATTGCTTAATATATAAGGTATATTGTTTTAATCTCCCTTTAATGACTCACTATTAAAAATTCATGTTATATTAAAAAGCTTAGAGTGTGAAAAAATTATCATAAAATAGAAAGAACAGAGACATTAAAAATGTGACACATGGGCTTTCAATCTGGCTTTTCCATTTGCAACAATGTAATCTTGGGGGATTCTCTTTGTCTTTTTTCCTTTACAGTGGTTATGTCATACATAAAATATGGTTAATGACATATCTTTCACAAAGTTGTTATGAATAATCTATAATCTATTAAAATATTTGCACAGCATTTGACATGTTTTAGAAACTCAGTAATACTATAAATAAAACCAAGATACTTTGCAACTGTCTTTTTGTTTCTTATTTATGTGTTTAGTTTTGGGTGAAACTTGGTTGCTGTGCTTTCGGAACTTCTGACATATGTGTTGCCTTTAGGTTCTCGTTTATGAAACACTTTCCTTGAAATGCATGCCTGCATAAACACACAACAGAAAACAACTTAGAAAAGAAAACTTTATCTGACTAAAAGTGGGTATGACCAGAGTTTCATATCACAGATTTTAAAAAGTAATCCTAAAACATAGTATAATTTGGACAAGAAAACAGGGACATGGAAACTTACAACTATCATGCAAAAGAGGTAAAAAGAAGTTCATAAGAGCCTTAATATGAAACTCCAACTCGAAGAATTTGAATTTGGAGAAACACATAGGTGCATTTCATTCATAATGGAAAGTCATATAGGCAGGACTGAGGCAACATTCCATTTTTATAAGCCATTTTTCCTCTGGCAAAATTGATGTCTTTGGAAAGGATGGGGCTAAATATTTGCCAGCAGTCATGGAACCAGGTTTGTAGATTAAAATAAAAGTGAGTACATATAAAATAGTGTTCTAACCCAACTAATGTTTTACCATGGGATCCAAGGCTCCTAAAATCAAAGCCTGTAGGACCAAATTAAAAGATGACCTCTCCCTCATCACTGAAAGTAACACTTCTCTGGTAGGTTCAGGGCAAGCACACATTAACAGATTGCAAATAAAAGGGTGAGTATACAAAATTTTGTTTCTTGGATGTTCAGAGTTACATTCCTCTTATGTAATTGAGGGATTAAAAATAGCATAAAATTCACTTTCAGTCTTGCACGTCAAAGCAAAGAATAAAATTCTAAACTCTTCAGGTAAAGAAGGGCAGAAATCATGGTGATTCCACCATTATGTATGATTTTTATCAAACAGAACGTCAAAGACACACATAATTGTACCTGTCCAAAATAGATTTAACAAAAGTACAGACATTATGGACATATACATGGATATAAGCACACATATTCATACTCTTACAAAGTACAAAAGACACAGGGGTTAGTAATAATACCGTTATTTATTTTTTTTAAAGATATGAAACACAGCATTCAAAATATTGAAAAACTCACATTCATATAAAAAAGAAAAATATTGTTTAGGAAATATAGAAATGATTTAAAATGTAACTAATTTTTTCTTTAGGAAAATTAATGAAGACATGGACATACTTTAAGATTAAAAATGAGTGAAGAAACAACATGAGATACACAAAAAAGTAACTGGTAGTGCTAAGTATATAAATTAAGTTAAAAGTTAATGCTATTGCGGAACTAATTTTGATTACTCACATCAAAGTGACAATGTAAAAAAACTGTAAAGCAATGACCCAGAAGAGGGACTTGTGAGAACCACATCAATTACAAAAGAAATGCACATAGTGTTTGCAGTACTTAGAGGAAAAAAATGAAAGAAATGGAAGACAATGAAATATGTACATATAGATAATAGATATAAATTTCAGCAAATGTTTCAAATGAAATGTTAAAGATACATCAAATAATAAAGAAAATCTTATTTAATTGAAGGCGTAGATGTGCACATAGGGAGAACTTGCAGTACTTCAGGAATATAAGATTAGAAACCACAACAATAGTTATCATGAATGGTAAATTAAACTTTATGGTAAAAGTTGCAAAATTTTACACTCCAAGAAGTATTGCCGTTCATTTAAAAGTAGAAAAACAAATGACCTCTGAATTACTTCTAATTTATAAAACAATACATGAAAAAAAAAGTTTCTAGCACACTTTGAGGGGAATAAAGAATGTAACCTAAAAATTTTGTATCCCATTATTCGTTTAATAAGTAAAGACAAGAAAAAGAC
>NW_007733471.1:87783-88701 GCF_000696425.1 Galeopterus variegatus | reverse complement strand
ATATAAATGAAAGTAAGGAATATATGCATGTGGAAATAAAGCCTTAAAAGATTTATTATAGAAATTAAATCCATATAATTACAGAATTAAATTTAATTCAATGAAGAAATTATGAACATGAAACAGAATGCTTGCAATACACTTAGGAAAGATTTGCATAGTGCACAAATAAAGCCTAAAGTAAAATAACTATAACCTACATTTTATTTTATTTTATATTTTATTTTATTTTATTTATTTTATTTTATTTTTATTTTATTTTATTTTTAGTGCTTCTAAGATGATGCCAGGCAACAACAAGACATTGAAAAAATTAAAGGGAAAAAACATAAGATTTTTTGCCCGGGGAAGGAAAATAAAGCCTTCAGAGTATGTTAGAAAGAAATGAGAAAAATACTATTTCATAAAATCAAGTACGGCTTAATTTGATAAAATGACTACCTCCTGGTTTTACCAGATGTGAAGATTTTTGCAATTTGTCCTAGATCTGTTACATTTTCTAGAAATAAAAATCAGCAATCTGCATTGTAAACAAGCTGCCAAAGTAATTTTGCGTCCACTAAAATTTGAATATACAACTGTTAATAGATGGTTAAAACTCAGCGAGTAAATGAAATGAATGGTAGGAAGTAATAGAGGACTGTATCGTACAAGCATCCAGGATACTGTGACTTCCAAGATATTTCTGACCCTCTGCATCAGAGTCAGCCTGTGAGATCCTGGGAGGAGGGAATGCCACCAAGACAAATTCATAGTCTTCTGTCATGTAATTTCAAAAGATACATCTTATCACTTTTCTGCCAAATTAGAAGCAAGTCACTAACTAGATCCAGCCCACCATCAAAAGGAGGGGAATGAACAAGGGCAAGACCACGAAGAATGAAGGAAGGCTTGTCAGTAGCTCTCCAAATACAAGAA
>NW_007733471.1:81786-87375 GCF_000696425.1 Galeopterus variegatus | reverse complement strand
TGTGAAGGGTTTGTGAATGGGCTCGAGGGGTCTGTGAGCTCCAGATGCTAGCCCTAGCTCTACCTCGATAAACATATTTCCTAAAGAACATGTAACCATTGCCATACATTTATATGATTAAAAATTTGATTAGTCAACACACATCAAAGAAAACTCTATACTCAATTTTCTTTAAAATATTTAACTACCCATAATAAACTAAAGAGTGTACTTTTGTGTGTGTTGGGGTGGAGTAGGTATTTTGGAATGACCTTTTTTATTTCTAGCTGCTTTTTAAAGTTATTTTTAAGTTACAAAATCTCAGACTAAAGCTATATAATTAAAGTTTTAGAAAGAACAACTCTAAAGAGCAGTTTCTGTGGTCTAAGATTCCTGCCTTTCCTAACATCATTATTTCCTCTTGCTTTCTGACCTTTCCAATCCTCCAGTGTGCTTTTTTATTCCTTCTAGGTACTGTTTTTTCCTATAACATTTCTCTTCTCTCAAATCCACCCTTAAATCTTGTGTGCAAATGTGTTCTGGGTATGTGACGACAAGTGAGCCTTGGGGCTCAGGGAATAGAGCAAGTGTGCACGCCAGTGACAGGGTAACTGCTGCTGCTCAAAACACTCCTCGCCCCCGTCCCCAGGAGGATGTGACCAGATTGTCGCTACCCAAACTATCCCTTTAAGCAGAGAGTGAAAAGATTAAGAAAGCAATCAGTAGGATTAATTCATCATCAGTGATTTTTCCCCTTTTTCTTTTCTTTTCATGATATAAAAGACTAGAAAAGTGAGAACTGCAAGCCTGAAGACCTACCTCATCTTCCTACTGCCTCGGTGTAAATTTCCCTGAATAAATCTTCGACTGACCATCTACCAACCTGGAGGGGTCTGCCTCTATTTTTTTGGTCTGAGCTTGCCTCCACTTACAGAGGGAAGGTCTAGATTCTGGCAGGGAGTTTTCCCGACAAATCTTTGCTCTTATAATGCTTGTTATTCCTTTATATTTCCACAGAGGTGTCACTTTCTCAGAATTTTCTGAACTAATAAAATGCTTCTTATTAGACATCCTCACACATATATTTCATATTCTAGCATTTATCACACTTTTATCTTTACATTTATGACATGATTATTTACTTAGTTTGTGTTTACTGTCTAGAACATTAGCTCCACGTGGGAACTCGCCATGTTTTTCCTGGTCTTAGAGTATTATCTTGCACCAGGTATACTCTTTTCAACCATTTGCTGAATGAATGAATGAATACACATCTAATAAGTAACTTGATGTTTGTTAACTGATTTTTTTTTCAATTGAAAATCTTGCTTTATTTGGCTTTATATGTTTGGTGAAGAAATAACTATGTAGTGTTAAATTAAATTAAATTAAATTTGGCCTAAAACTGCCTCTGTGTCTTGAATATGTNCATTTCTCTTCTCTCAAATCCACCCTTAAATCTTGTGTGCAAATGTGTTCTGGGTATGTGATGACAAGTGAGCCTTGGGGCTCAGGGAATAGAGCAAGTGTGCACGCCAGTGACAGGGTAACTGCTGCTGCTCAAAACACTCCTCGCCTCCGCCCCCAGGAGGATGTGACCAGATTGTCGCTACCCAAACTATCCCTTTAAGCAGAGAGTGAAAAGATTAAGAAAGCAATCAGAAGGATTAACTCACCATCAGTGATTTTTCCCTCTTTTTTCTTTTATTTTCATGATATAAAAGACTAGATAAGCAAGAAATGCAAGCTTAAAGACCTACCTCATCTTCCTACTGCCTCGGTGTAAATTTCCCTGAATAAATCTTTGACTGACCATCTACCAACCTGGAGGGGTCTGCCTCTTTTTTTTGGTCTGAGATTGCCTCCACTTACAGAGGGAACGTCTAAATTCTGGCAGGGAGTTTTCCCAACAGCTCTTTGCTCTTATAATGCTTGTTATTCCTTTATATTTCCTCAGAAATATGTGTCACTTTCTCAGAATTTTCTGAACTAATACAATGTTTCTTATTAGACATCATCACACATATATTTCATATTCTAGCATTTATCACACTTTTATCTTTACATTTATGACATGATTATTTACTTAGTTTGTGTTTACTGTCTAGAACATTAGCTCCACGTGGGAACTCGCCATGTTTTTCCTGGTCTTAGAGTATTATCTTGCACCAGGTATACTCTTTTTAACCATTTGCTGAATAAATGAATGAATACACATCTAATAAGTAACTTGATGCTTGTTAACTGATTTTTTTTAATTGAAAATCTTGCTTTATTTGGCTTTATATGTTTGGTGAAGGAATAACTACGTAGTGTTAAATTAAATTAAATTAAATTTGGCCTAAAACTGCCTCTGTGTCTTGAATATGTATGTAGAGAACTGCAATTTAACTTAATATGTAAACAAACTGCAACCTAAGTTAGGAGTGTATTTTTGTAACAGATAGCTGAGTCTCAACCAATAACAGCAGCTCAGCTTTGGCCAATCGCCATTGTCAACTGATCAGACTATGTCCACATAAGGAAAAGGTTGAGTTGTCACCAATCAAGGTATTTCAGTATGTCAACTCTTTTTACATCAATAAATACTGCCCACCCACATTGCTGGGTGGAGCTCTCTGAACCTCTCCTGGTTCTGAGTGCTGCCCAACTCATGAATTGCTCTTTGGTCAAATAAACTCTGCTAAATCTAATTTGTCTGAAGTTTTTCTTTTAACAGTAGACATAACTTTACAAAAATTTTAGCTGTGTATTTTCTCAATATTTCTAGTCAATAATAAAAAAAGTTATCCTAGTCAATGACTATGAGTACACTTAAATGCATCTTCTTTGAACCATAAGCCATAAAATGTAGTAATGATATACCCTTTTATTTTGTTCTCTTAGATGATGGAACACATTAAATCAATTTCTTCTGCCATCAGAGTATTCTTGTGGAATATCTTGGACATAAAAAAATCTCCATTTTCCAAATGAGGATAGTGATGCTCTGGGCAATTAAGTAACTAGCACAAGGTCATGCTGCTTCTAAAAATAAAGTCCTTTTTAAAAAGTGTAGATACAATTGAACTCCTGTTAGTTCCATGAAATTTCTTAATATATTATGTTGTTGTTGTTTTAGATGCATTAGTGACTACTTTGCCTCTCATGCCTAGCAGAGCATCATCTGTCACAGGCAGGAGGGGCAGCCAGCAGCTTCTTTCTTTCCTCCCTAATTCTGCAGTAATTATGATGCTAAATGGAATTACCACAAGAGGGCACAATAACCTATGAAACTCATTCTCCCCCTATGCTTTTTGCTTCAAATTGATTTCAAGTGGGAGGGAGAGAAAAAGAAGGAAAGAGAGGAGGCAGAGAATACTTTTAAGTAATTAAGTTCCAACTATTTTTAATTCTGGCGTTGAAGGCAAACTGATCAGGAATTTAAAGTACTTCTACTCATTAGGCTAGGCAAAAAGAGTCCTGCAGATTTGAGATGGTTAAGAAAATTTATCGTCATCATATTTATTAATAAATATTTTATATGCTTCTACATCCTGAATATTCATTCGTGTAATTAACATGAAGACATACATTTGGCATAAAAGAAGCACAGATTGAATAGTCTTCTTTTTTTTTTTTTCTATCTCATATGCCCTTCTGTATCAACTCAATTTTCAGCTTTTCTGAAATCCTTCCTTAATGGTATCAGCCCTAAGAATTATTTCCTCCTCCTCATGAGCATTAATAATTCCATTATTCATCTGTTCATTTCACTCATACGTTGAGTGATTTTTAGGTATCAGACACTGTACTGGGATAGGGATAAAGAGACTGTAAGACAATCCTTGGCTTGAAGGACCTCAAAGACTAGAAGAGATGAGTGAAAAGTAATCTTTAAAAGAAGGGAGGGGGACTTATTAATGATTCTTATGTTATAGGTTAGATACCTGAGTCATGAGTTTAAGCAATTTCCCAAAAATCACATCAAGGTTGATTTGACTCCAAGCCCTGTGTTTTTTTCTTCCAAAGCTCTTATAAAGTCACAGNCAAGGTTGATTTGACTCCAAGCCCTGTGTTTTTTTCTTCCAAAGCTCTTATAAAGTCACAGATTTTTAATATCCTTACAGTCCTTTGAGAATCACAATAGATCCTCAAGTAGTATATATGAAATGCAATTATAGCTTATTGACAACTAATTGATATACATAATTATTTGATTTAATTCTCTCTACATAAAAAATTGAGGGGAAATACCACTTGTAATATGTCAATATATTTTTTACTTGATGTAAGATGTAACCATGTACAGAAACTGTAAGAAATATGAAATTTGAAAATTTATTCATGTAAAACAAATTAATTAAAATTTTTAAAGATTTTTGGTTTTCTACTTTGATGACCTATGCTGTAAGAGCAAACTTGAGAACAAATTAAATCAATATGATGGTAATTACTAGGCAGACTTCACAGAAGTTGTACTGGTAGAACTGTTATAAAGGCTTTGGAAGAAACTCTTGTTGAAAAGGGTAGTGAAGACAATTCCAGAAAAAAACTTGTATGAGAAATGGCATGGAGATAAAGACTTAGAATGAACAATGATGAATTTGGACAATTTGCAGTAGTTGGTAGTTACATTAATTAACAAAATAGTGACGTTCTTGAGAACAGTGATTATTTAAAATTTGTTTTAATCTAAATTTTATTAGGTAACATCTAAATAATAAGCTCAATTGTAGTTGTCTCAAAAATATAGGTAATATAAAATGTAAAAATATATGTATATAAGGTATATGAAAATATGCTTTTAATCAATTTCTTTATATGCATCTACCTTATATTTTCAGAATGGGATAACAAAATAAAATAAAAATAATATAAAATATCTGAATTAGTCAATGGTTGCCTAATACAGAAACTAGTCTGAAATGTTTTCAGNGAAAGAGAGGAGGCAGAGAATACTTTTAAGTAATTAAGTTCCAACTATTTTTAATTCTGGCATTGAAGGCAAGCTGGTCAGGAATTTAAAGTACTTCTACTCATTAGGCTAGGCAAAAAGAGTCCTGCAGATTTGAGATGGTTAAGAAAATTTATTGTCATCATATTTATTAATAAATATTTTATATGCTTCTACATCCAGAATATTCATTCGTGTAATTAACATGAAGACATACATTTGGCATAAAAGAAGCACAGATTGAATAGTCTTCTTTTTTTTTTTTTTCTATCTCATATGCCCTTCTGTATCAAGCTCAATTTTCAGCTTTTCTGAAATCCTTCCTTAATGGTATCAGCCCTAAGAATTATTTCCTCCTCCTCATGAGCATTAATAATTCCATTATTCATCTGTTCATTTCATTCATACGTTGAGTGATTTTTAGGTATCAGACACTGTGCTGGGATAGGGATAAAGAGACTGTAAGACAATCCTTGGCTTGAAGGACCTCAAAGACTAGAAGAGATGAGTGAAAAGTAATCTTTAAAAGAAGTGAGGGGGACTTATTAATGAATCTTATGTTATAGGTTAGATACCTGAGTCATGAGTTTAAGCAATTTCCCAAAAATCACACCAAGGTTGATTTGACTCCAAGCCCTGTGTTTTTTTCTTCCAAAGCTCTTATAAAGTCACAG
>NW_007733471.1:78632-79750 GCF_000696425.1 Galeopterus variegatus | reverse complement strand
AAAAAAAAATAAAAGAAATGTTTTCTTTAAATTATAAAAACACAGACTACATAAAAAACAATTGGTAAGCATGAAGATTATACTACTATAGAAATCAGACAGAATGTACAAGTAGTATAATAAAAATGAGAATTAAATACAGATAAATTTTCCAGAGATACCCAATAAAACATTAACATGTTGATAAAACATGTGCATGGAAAGATTATTTTTAAAAGCACGTAGTTTTCATAATATTTGTAGCCTTATTTTAAAAAACACAAGACAAAACAAAACAAAACTATGTCATAGCTTTAAAGACAGCTAAGAGATAAATAACAAAAATGAATAGACATACAATGTAGTTGGGGACATAGTTTTTTTTCAAGCCCCTAGAAGGACCCAGAATATCAGAGGACTTGGAGAAGATGGCTTAGGAACTAGCGAAGGTAATGGGCTGGGGTGGTCTGGAAACCAGGGCACCAGGTCAGTGTTGAACTAGCAGAAGTTATATTTCAAGTGGATGCCACAGAATTAAAAGTTCATGCAGAGTTAAAAATCACTTGCTAAATAAAATATTAGTCTAAGAAGGATCTGACTGAGCTTTTGACTGACATGATTAAAGCTATAATATTAAGAATAGCTCTAGCTGTACAAGATCAATAACTGTTCTAATATACTTTGCTGCCTCTCATAAAGGCTTAGCTTCTGCATAGAATCTTATCAGAAAGAGATCTTATAGGTCTTCAATACATGTCCTCACATATCCTCTTTCATGTAATGAATTATTCTAGGATAACACTTTTGAAGGTGGCCTTTAGAAGATTATTTCAAGAGGATGTTTATTAATAGCTATTATGTCAATGGGGTGTGTTAGGGATTATTGACTTTATCTTGGTAATTTTTCTTTGGAAAAATCATTAAAGTTCGTAAGTGTCATCTAAATGTGAATGACACATGGATCTAATTATCTAGCTCTGACCTCTTCCCAAAATGTCCATCCCATAATCAGAAGAAAACAACCTGCTCCTCATTACTTCATTGTTTGTGAAGTCCAGAGTCTAAATTGGAAAACATGTATTTTCTGCATCTGTAAATGGCACTGCCATTCCTTCACTCTACAAGATATTTTATTTTTT
>NW_007733471.1:74859-78036 GCF_000696425.1 Galeopterus variegatus | reverse complement strand
ATCCATGTTTTTGTGAATGGTAGTATTTCATTCTTTTTTTATACCAGCATAGTATTCCATTATGTAGATATACCACAGTTTCCTCATCAACTCATCAGATGATGGACATTTGGTCCGGTTCCTACTGTTGTCTATTGTAAATAGAGCTGCAATGAACATTGGAGAACAGGTATCCCTTTGCCATGATGATTTCCATTCCTCTGGGTATATTCCCAACAGTGGAATAGCTGGGTCATATGGTAGATATATCTGTAATTGTTTGAGGAACCTCCATACCATTTTCCATAAAGGCTGCACCATGTCCAAGATATTTTTAAAAATTTGTCTCATGTCCAGTCTTCCACTCTGTTTATGACTTATTTCTCTTTAATATCTCAAATCTATCTGCTTCATGTTGTTACTGCAGTCACTACCTTAATCAAGGCCCTCACAAATTCTTGCCTTCATAATTTTAGAAGTTTTCTCACTAGCATGACTATGTATTCTTTATTCCCTGTCCAGCCAACCGAATGCATGATAGCCAGAAAATTATTTGTAAAGCAATTGTTGGATTATCTTATTCTGATACTCAGTTATGTTTACGGACTCTCCATTGTCTATTGAAAAAGATACAAATTCCCTAGCCAGTTTTCTAATGCCCTCTGGACTCTGCATCAAATCAATATTTATAAATTTATACCTCCTTTTTCTTTACATATCATTTGAATGGGAATATTTATCTTAGGAAAAACACAGAGGATCACTACGGTATTGACGGTGAGAAAGACATCAGGAATGGTGCGTTAAAATAGAAAATAAATTATTTTAGATGGAAGTAAACTGGTCACAAAGAACTTTTGGCGATATGGGTCCTAGCTGAACTGCTAATATTTTACATTTTTGGAACCACAAAATTCAGGTGAGACAAGACCAAATTGGAGTTTGACTACAAGGGATGAAGAAAGCTGCTGAGGACATAATACAAAGAAATCATGTTAAAGTCATGTAAATAGTTTTTTTATACATTTTTCCAGAAGGACACATTGTCTACTTATTTAACCTTGGGAGAAGGTCTAGAGAGAAATTTGGGAAGTTTTCGTCCAACAGAAAAAAGATTTAATTATGAGACAAAGAATATGAATAATATTTAAATTATTTAACTTGAACCTTTGGTCTTAAGATAGCCTCTGAGTATGGTACAGACCAGTTGGTTCACTAATCAATTGGTCGTAGTCGGCACAGGCAGTAAATCATGTGTTTTTGTATACATGTTGTCTCATCTGTTTTACTTGTGAACACTCTTCCAGAGAAGAAACCTCAGACTTGGAAATGTACTAAGCCCATTTTCCTGGACCCTCTGCGGGTTAGCCTTGCATGAGAAAAAAATAGTAGCAGTGAATTGATTAGATTGATTCCTTTAGCCTTGATGGTAAGCAGGCTCATCCAGATTGGAGATTGGCGGTAGACTACAATCAGTAATTTGTCTGAATTATTTATTTTCTCATCCCTAATATTTCTCTTACCATTTCTATCAAGCTGTTTTCTCCACATCTCTGTATTTCCAAATATTACTTATAATTTAAGTCTTAAGGCAAATGACACGATCTTTATCAGGCACTTTGTTAATATTTTTTGGACAGAATGAACTAATTAATAAATAAATAGAAATGAACAAGTGAATAAATAAATAAACAAATGAGTAAATGGATAGAGACATGCAAGTTGACAGAAAGTTCTGGGAATAATATGAAACTGTGCATATTATATTCCAGAATTTTGTAAAATTGTTAATCCAATAAATACTTACAAAATGTTCTCTTAAGAACTTTGCATCAAAGAGAAGAATAAATCTGTTTCTGTGTTCTAGGTACATATGCACACATACATACACACATATATTATATTATGAAAATATTATATGTGTGTATATTTTATATATGTATATGTGTATATATATATATATATATATATATGTATATATACACACACATGGATACTTCAAAGAGTTCATGGAAAAATGAAATTAAAAGGTAATATGAATCTTTCCATGAAATTTTTGAAGATTTCTCATATATCAGTGTTACCAGAAATGTACAGACAGATTTTTGTGGGTAATCTGAGAAGAAAGACATCATTTTTTCTCCAAATGTAAGGAAGGGATTAAGTAATACATGAGCTAAATTTTGAATATTAGATAGGATGGTTACTGATGAAAATATCTGTAAGGATTCTAACTGCCTGAAAATTCAAGTAAATTCTCTCTGGAGGAACACAGAATTATGCATAGTTTCTAATTCCTTGTATGATTTTGTATATATAATATCTGACACTCAATTAAAAAAAGGCATTCATACAAGTAAAACAAAAATGACAGTGCCAATAAAACAACCATAAAAAAGTAGAAATAGATCCAGATATTGCAGTTATCAAACACAGACTTTATAATAACTATAGATTTTAAATGAAAGTGTCTATATACACGGGGGCCTTGCAAAAATTATTAAGCAATGATTTGCATGCATTAGGATGTCTATATAGGTTGGAGAAGAATAAATGTTCCAAAAGTCTTCCAAGGTCCATGCATTGTTTCCAAAGTGATAAATATATTAATTTATATCTCTATCATAACCAATTAAAAGAAAAGTAAGCAAATGTAGAGCTGACCACAAATAGAGGGAAAACACAGAATCATAAAAATAATTCTTAATCAAAATACTTTGTCTGAATGTTTGTGTTTCCACAAAATTCATATGTTAAAGTCTTAACCCCCAAGGTGATGGTATTAGGAGGCAGGCCTTTTGGGACATAATGTCATGAGGGCGGTGCCCCATAAGTGAGATTACTGCCTTATAAAATAGGCCCAGAGAAGCTAGTTTACCCCTTCCACCATGTGAGAACACAGTGAGAAGTTCTCTGCCCAAAGTAATGTGTACTCTGGGATGAATGGTTTGTTTATAATGCTAAAATTTTAAGTATTCACTGCTTTATTAGGAAAAATCCAGAAAATAATATGCTCATTTTAATATATAAAAATAAGTTTGTGCTGGAACTGTAAGCAACCAATAAATGCTAGTTACAGTAGTTCTTATGGGGTGAGAAGGCATAAAATGGGCAAATGGAGCAGGTACATTGAGGTCCTAGAATATCATTCTATTGAATCTAGGGCTTAGGGTAGAAATATAAGTGTGTCTTAAAATA
>NW_007733471.1:71083-73872 GCF_000696425.1 Galeopterus variegatus | reverse complement strand
AGTAGCATCATAGCTAACCCTTGTGCACCCAGCTCCCAAAATAAAAGAATCTATGATCTCAAATATTTTAAATAAGAAAATAATTACAGATAACATTTAAATCTTATCTCTGTTCTCCAGTTTTATAAAACTCTATCCCTCCCTTAAAAAATATTTTTTCCTCATAAATTTTTCTGTCTTTTCAAGCCATAATTTTGACATAAAAACTTAGAGAGTTATAACTTTAAATGTTCTAATTTTCCATAGTAATGTCCATTTTCTCTCCTAATATGGTTATTTCTCTGGGCTCTCTCTCTGAATTTCTATCTTATTTCCATCTTGATTTTTAAACTTAGAAGCATTGACTGTTGGTTATTCTTTTAACTGTCTAGTTTTTATTTTGTCAATTTCTTTATTAATCTTAATTTTTTTCTTCCAGTTTTTTTTATTTAATAATTTCATGTGATGGTGTTATCTTTAAATGCAAAATTTTAACATATTATATGCTCATCTGATGTCGAGTTCTAAGTAATTTGGGGTTTTATTATCTTATACTTTTTTGTTTCTGTGACATATAACACAAATTGAGAAAAGCTTACATTAAGAAATGAAAAGTTCAGTTCATTTATTACCCAGCGAAACACAAAGTAATACAACAGAGGTCAACAGCTGGAACATTGCAGATGTCCCCAGAGTCTCCTGTTTTCTCCCCACACATTAGCCCTGTCTCACGGGTATTATTGTTTTCTGGTGTTATTTTCCTACCTAGTCATGTGTTCTTCGATACAATAGTTTAAGAACATTCTTTTAAATGTTTTTTATGCACATGTATGCAAAATTCTTCTGGGTATAGACCTAGGAGTAAAATCACAGGAATATAAAGAATGTATATCTTCAAATATTGTAAATAATACTAAACTTTTTCTAAGCTAACAACCTACATTTTCTACAGAAGTTTATGAGCAGAAATTCAAATTTTTCTTCCACATTCTTTCTACCTACTGGTATTATCAAATTTCTTGTGAATTTTATTTCTAACCTGTTGGGGAAGTAGGGGTATCTCATTAGAGTTTTAATTTGTAATTCCCAATAACTTTGAAACATATTTTTATACACTTAGTGATTATTTGTGTATCTTCATTTGAGAAGTGCTATTCAGTTGCCTTGTGCATATGTTGGTTACCTTTCTTTTCCTTAATGATCTGAAGTGCTTATTATATATTGTGAATGCAATCCTTTTGTCTGTTGGGTGAGTTACAATTGTATTCTCTCATGCTTTTTTACTGAATTAATGGCTATTTTTTAGCAGAAATATTTTTATTTTAATGTCATCGAAATTCATCAATATTTTCCCTCTTGTTAATGACTTTTATGTACCATTTAAGAAATATTTTTCGATGCAAAAGTCTTAAAGTATTTTTATCTATTGTATTTCTCCAGGTTTTTTTTTTTTTTTTCACTTTAACATCAATTCACTGGAATTGATTTTTGTGTAAGCTGTAGCCGATATGTACATGAATATCAAATATTCCCACCGTTTATTTACCCTCTATTCTCTGAGACCATGTTTCTTATAGATTAAATGTTAATATATCTGTGGTGTTTCTCTGGGCTGATTATTTTGTTCCATTGGTTTAGTTGCCTATTTCTGCACAAATACCACACTGTCCGAATTATAACTTTACACTAAGTAGGTTGAGTCTTCCCCTTTTGTTTTCCTCCTTCAAAATTTTCTTAGCTATTCTTGGCTCTTTGCATTTTTATATGATTTTTATATCAGCTTGGCAAGATTTATCATATTAGAGATTTGACTGGAAAAATTTGATAGGGTTTGAACAGAAATTGCATCGTTACGGTATTGAATCTTTCAATGCATTTAAATGGTGTATTCTTCTGTTATGTATGATAGTTTTTTTNAATATCAAATATTCCCACCGTTTATTTACCCTCTATTCTCTGAGACCATGTTTCTTATAGATTAAATGTTAATATATCTGTGGTGTTTCTCTGGGCTGATTATTTTGTTCCATTGGTTTAGTTGCCTATTTCTGCACAAATACCACACTGTCCGAATTATAACTTTACACTAAGTAGGTTGAGTCTTCCCCTTTTGTTTTCCTCCTTCAAAATTTTCTTAGCTATTCTTGGCTCTTTGCATTTTTATATGATTTTTATATCAGCTTGGCAAGATTTATCATATTAGAGATTTGACTGGAAAAATTTGATAGGGTTTGAACAGAAATTGCATCGTTACGGTATTGAATCTTTCAATGCATTTAAATGGTGTATTCTTCTGTTATGTATGATAGTTTTTTTTGGGGGGGTGAGGACTAGGAAAATATAAACTGATCTTGTAAACAACAAACTTGTTTATAACCCTGGTATGTTCTAATAATTATCCACAGATGCTCTGGGATATTCTACATATGTAATGATAATGTTTATAAATAGTAAGACAATTTTATTTTATGCTTCAATACATATAGGCTTTGTTTGTTTTTCTTCTCTTCATGAATTTGCCAGGACCCCACACACATATTGAATAAAAGTGGATATGGTGCTCATCCTTTTCTTTTTCCACATATCCAGGAAAAAGATTTCAATATTTCACTGAGTATATTTTCTCTTTTCATTTCTTGTAGCTATGTTGTGCCAAAATAGAAATGTTCCTTATTTTTAATTATGAATGGACATTTAGTATTACAAACTAATTGTTCCACATTGATTGAGATAATCCTGGTTTTTCTCTATTATTCTTTTAAGGTGGTGAATCAATGATTTTAAAAATAGTTCTAACTGCACTTTGAGAA
>NW_007733471.1:66545-70263 GCF_000696425.1 Galeopterus variegatus | reverse complement strand
GGGGGTGAGGACTAGGAAAATATAAACTGATCTTGTAAACAACAAACTTGTTTATAACCCTGGTATGTTCTAATAATTATCCACAGATGCTCTGGGATATTCTACATATGTAATGATAATGTTTATAAATAGTAAGACAATTTTATTTTATGCTTCAATACATATAGGCTTTGTTTGTTTTTCTTCTCTTCATGAATTTGCCAGGACCCCACACACATATTGAATAAAAGTGGATATGGTGCTCATCCTTTTCTTTTTCCACATATCCAGGAAAAAGATTTCAATATTTCACTGAGTATATTTTCTCTTTTCATTTCTTGTAGCTATGTTGTGCCAAAATAGAAATGTTCCTTATTTTTAATTATGAATGGACATTTAATATTACAAACTAATTGTTCCACATTGATTGAGATAATCCTGATTTTTCTCTATTATTCTTTTAAGGTGGTGAATCAATGATTTTAAAAATAGTTCTAACTGCACTTTGAGAACAGCCTGCGGTGGCTGGGAGCCTGCGGTGGCTAAGAGCCTGCTCTGGCTGGGCTAACGTCTCGAATCCTGCTCACAGTGCCAATTGTCATGTTAGGCGACCGTGCTAGTTGTCGTGTATCTTTTACCTACCAGTAATCCTGCACCAACTGGGCCGATGGTTGAGCTAGAGCAGGGTCTGGAACTCCCAGACCCCTTAAGCCCATTCACAGACTGGGTCACAAACCCTTCACATGCCAGGCTGGGTCCCCAGACCCCTTCACGCAGGTCTATGAGCTAAGCCACATGGTCCTTGGAAGCTGCAGGTCTGGGAAAACATGGCCGCGCAGGGAGGGTGCCCAAGGCAGTAAAAACCAGCCAAAGTGGCTCCACCTTGCAGGTGCACGTACTCCACCCACACAATGTTTACTAAACCACCCTGAACTGGCTCAGAGGTGAGGGGAGCCTGACCAAATTATTCCATTTTCCCCAAAATAACTAAACACAACTTTGTCATGATATATATTTTGCTGGATTTTCTTTGCTAATATTTTCATTAGGATTTTAATATCATATTTGTGAATGTGACTGGCTTCTCCTTTTCCTTTTTTGTAAGGGCTATGTAATGCATTTTTAAATCAATGTTATGGTGACATAAAAAACAAAAGAAAACTACCTAAGAAGCAGAACACTTCCTATTTTTATTTTTATTTTTTTCATTTCTCTGGAGGAATGTATAAGTTTGGCATTGTTTCTTCCTTAAATGTTTAGTAAAATTTTGGGGTGAAGCTATGTGTGGCTGGAGTTCTTTGTGGAATAATTCTGATTAAAAATACTACATTCTCTATTTCAAGATTAGACCAATTATCCATTTAAATGTCATGCCAAATATAAGAATAATATTATTTCTATTGCATGCAGTGGCATTACTGCTCTTGGACAGGCAAGAAGGAACTCTCTGTTCAGTTATGATAATTGATTCATCGCAGTTTGCCAGGGACTATCCCAGTTTTTAATCTTGAAAGTCCTTGCATCCCACTAAACTCCTCAGTCCAATGCAAACCGCTCAAGTTAGTTACCCTAACATTGCCTACTTGGCAACTCTGAATGTTAACGTGATTTATATATCAAGCATAATAGCTACAAAATTGATTTAGAAATGAAAAAGAGAAGAAAAAAATATTTCCAAGGTTAATAATAGATATAAAAAAAGGAAAAATGAGATAGAAGCTGTGCTGTTTAAAGTTTATACAATAAAATAAACAAAACAAATTTATGTTTTTATTTAAAGACGTAATCTAAGAACATGTTTCTGAAATTACAAAATGTCTTACCTCTATAAAATTAAGGGTTCATTGTGTGCTGGGAAAACCAAACCAGAATGATTAACAATAAGAAAATCCTAGCTAAGTTATCCAATTAAAAAACCAAACAAGCAAACACTCAGTATCCTAAAGAAAGGTGACAAATCTGTATAAATTAACCTAAGATTTAATGCAATTTCAATCAAAATCTTATTTTTTAAAATTTAAATTGGCAACCTAATTCCTAAATTTGCAGGTATGTGTAAGGACTAAAGAGTTGAGACACCCTTAAAAAGTAAGTCAGCAGGCTAATAATTAATATGAAGCTATAATAATTAAGCCACTGTAGTATACATTCAGTTATACTTAATTATGCTAACAGAGAATAAACCCAAGTCTGGCCCTACCATATATGGAAACTTGATTTACAACAGGGTTATCATTGCTGATCAATGCGAAAATGTTGGGCTCTTAAGTAAATGTTGCTAACAAACAGGAACTGCAGCTCCTTGGAAAAATAGGTGATTCTAGGGTTAGAATAGGATGGCCCAACATGATCCTAAAATATTGTGTCATGCCAGAAAGTCAGATGGGAGCATGGCACAAACACACAGGAGCCAGACTGAGGAGGCCATCAGCTGTCACAGGCCAAATCTGGGAGGATCAGAACACCAAAATAATAAAGTCCAGTAATGGATTATAAATCATTAAATATAGAAATGTATGGTTAGTCAACAATAAATAGATAAATAAAAACAGACAAATAAAAAGATGAATACATACATACAGAAGAATGGAGGATCCTACTGAAAGGTGACTACTAAATATGGAATGAGTCCTGGAGCTGGAAAATCATCACATTCCAATCATTATGGTTAGGTTTAGATCAAGCAAAAATCCTCAGTGCACTCTCTATATAGGAAGACGTTTTCATGAGATCAAAACATTTGTATGGTGCTAAAGTGTTCTCCCATTCACTATTTACACTAGTTGAGAACAAGATTAACAGCAACATTTTAAAATAAAAAGTAAATGAGCAGTGGAAAATTGGGGCAACACCCCTACCTAGTGATCACAGTGTCAGCAATGAACACCATATCCCTCCAGATGTGAAACCTTGAAACCCTGAGATACACCATGAACACCTAAACCCATTCCAGTCATGAGGAAACATCAAACTAAATGAGGGGTATTTTCTTTATAAAGGAGATGGGTTCTATCTTCTTCAAACATGTCCATGCTATCAAAGACAAAGAAAAGCTTTGGGAACGTCACAGGCTAAAGACACATGACAACTCTGTCGTATCTGACCTAGAGATTGAATTCTGTTACTAGAGTGGGAAAATGCTGTGGAGAACACGATTAGGCCACTTGAGAAAAATGGAAATTGGTAATAGACTAGATAACAGTATTGATTCAATATAAATTTATAAATTTGATAACTACTGTGGTTATGTAAGATAATACCTCTATTCTGAGGAAATACATAGATGTATTTAGAGGTAAAGAGCCATAATATAATTTGTAAATGCATATATCCATATAGATGTGTGCATGTTTATATACATATATAATTTGGACGTATGCATAATAGTAAACTGGGTAAAGAGTATATTAGTTTTCTTTGTATTACTTTTATTTTTGGCAATACTCTAAATTTGAAATTATTTTTAAATAATTTTTTTAACTGATAAATGTGCTAGAATAAATTCCAAGTTTATTTTAAAATAATGAATTTTATCTTTATGACACAATATACACAAATTGCATTGTATTAAAGTCTTTTAAACAATTTTTTTTAATCATAATTGATTATATACATTTTGGGGGTACAAAATTGACATATGTTGATCAAATCAATATAACTAGCATATATATATTGTTAAAAATCATACTTATTCTTTATGCCCCTTGTCCAATCTCTCCCCTCCCCCCTCTCCCTCCAC
>NW_007733471.1:59205-66535 GCF_000696425.1 Galeopterus variegatus | reverse complement strand
GGGTCAAGTTTTGGGTGGACACTCAGTCCAAGACAAACAGAAAGTCTTTTCTTTTTTTTTTTTTAATTTTTATTGAATCAAAATTGATTATACATATTTTTAGGGTTCAATGTTGAGATATGTTGATCAAATCAATAATACTAGCATATATATTGTTACAAATCATACTTATTCTTTATGGCCCTTGTCCAATCTCACCCCATCCCCTTCCCCCTCCCCCCTCTATTTACCCTAGATTCTTCTCTCCCTCTGAAAGAGTAATGGTTACTCTGTTGATTTTTTTGCCTAGATGATCTGTCCAATGCTGAAAGGTATGTTCAGTTCCCCCAATATTATAATAGATCAGATGCTTCTTCTGTCACTCTGGAATGGGCTTTGTGGAGAGAGACATCCTCTTCTTTTCTTTGGTCTCTGCTGGTGACTCTCCTTGTGTCAATACACTCCAGTGGCTGGCGGACCATCTGCTTGGTGGTTGCGGCATCTAGCCACGTTCGCAGCAGCTGTGGCTATTGTGGTGGCTGTGGTGGGCCACCCACATGGAGGTGATGTTTTTGGCATGCTCCTTGACAGGTGGTGTGCCTGGTTATAGGAGGGGGGTCCGGTCCCTGGCTCCATGCCTTAGGTCCATATTAAAGTCTTAATATAAAAGGAAAGTTCATAGAAATTTATATGACAGTATAAAAATCGAAGAATTGCATTTTTATTGCTGTGAGCATTTCACTCTGAGGAATACAGGCTAGAGAAACTTTTGCATGTGCACCAAGAAACATGCACAGAATGTTTAAATATTTATAGCTGCCTGATGGTAGTTACGTAAATAAAAGAAACTGAAAACAACCCACAGTCCATCACCAATGAAATGGACAATTTACGAAATATATACTCAGTGGAATAGTATACTGCATGTAAAATACATGTTTTTAGTCTCTGTGCAACAGTATGAATGGACTGTGCAACGAACACAGGTTAAGGAAAAATAAAAGCAAGTTGCAGAATTCATTCGGTATATCTTAATAATGTGAAACCCAGATCTGCACACACATGCATACACATATACCCACTGTGGGATAGCATAAAAGAACACATGGTAAAGCTATAGAGAATCCTACAATGCGTCGTTGATGCTCAAATGTTATGTTATGTTTGGTCTTTATGCCTGAGGCAGACTGTATTTTCCAAAGATAGACACATTGATACATAGCTCCTACTATATGCTCTTATTACAATATGATGCTGAAACACTTCAACTGAGAGGTAGTGTCTGTGTTCCCTTTCCTTTATCCTGGGTGGACATTTGAAGTGGTATCCACCAATAGAGTACCATGGTGGTGCCGCAATTTGACTTCTGAGGCTAGGTGATAATAGGTGATCTCTGTCTCTCTCTCTCTTTCTCTTCTTCCTCACCCCCTCTCTTTATCTGTGCCTTTGAAGCCCTGAGCCACCTTATATAGGGCTACCATGATCTCATTAGCCACTATGCTAAAAAGACCGTGTAGAAGGAACACACACATGGAGATGCCCCCAGAAACCCCAGCTGCTTCAGTACTCAGTTTTTTAATCATCCCACTAGATGCCAGATGTGTGAAAGAACGAGCTCACAGAGGACGGCAGCTCCAACCTTTCAATCTTTCAGCTGAGTCTCCATGCATTGTAAAACAGAGACAAGCCATCCCCACAGTGCCCTGTCTAAATTTCTGAAACAGAGAAGTCATGAGCATAATAAATGGTTGTTTTACACCACTATGTTTTGGGGTGATTTGTTCATGCATCCATAGTAACTGGTACATTGCCTTACACATATTTTATTGAATGATTCCTTTGTATCTACTTAATATTTAATAAAAAAAAAAGGCAATAGAAAAATGTGTACAGAATTTTGAGGGCAAAAAAAAAAAAAAAAAAAAAAAAATCCGGACACATTTATTCTCAACCAGTGTATTTTTCAGGTGTAAAATCAAAACAGAACACAAAATTTTTAGGTATGAAAGGGCTCTCTGAAACTTCATGAACTCATTTACTACAGAGAAAAGAACATTACTTTTTCAGTAGTTCACTCATGTAACTTGAAATATATTGCATGTGAAAATAATTTGCAAATTACTAGGAAATCTAAGATTGTTCCATACTTAGGCACTCAGTATCCTACAAGCACAATGCACTGTGTTTTTAATCCTCCCTAAAATTATTCTGTTCATGTAACCTTCATTCTTCACCATGTCTTTGTTCGACGTCATCCAGTTTTATTTTACACCACTTTGAGCATGAACTATTCATATTCGAATAGTCTTACAGCTACCACCATCTCGTGTTCCCTACTTTTTCCTCAGTATTCTTGGCTCATACAATTACCCAGACCTAGATAACCTAGTATTTTCCTTGTTCCTTAATGATGTTTGGATTCATCCTTCAATAAATGACTCAAAAATATTTTATTCTAATTTTAATGAAAGCTTTCTTAATCATTTTAACTAATAATAGTGCCTCTTTTTTTTTCTTAAGGTGCAACTGTTTGAATATCACAAATATACTAGTTTGTATCTGGTCATTTTTTCTAAGAGTCAGACAAAATACAGACAGGTGCCATAGCATCTACTATTCCATGTGTATTTATAGTGCACCCTCAAACAAAATGAATATTTTTTGAGATATTTAGTAATGATACTATAAGGGTTTCCAAATATGGGGAAAATTATTATAAATTATTCCAGAAATGATCTCACTCAAAAGAGGGAATGATATCCCTCCTAAATGTAATATCCCCTCTTGCATACTACAATGGACAGACTGTGCTTTTAATTTTACAAGTCAGGACACACTAAATATGTTTTCACATTTTCCACTTTAAGTCCATTTCCCTTTCCTGCTCTAACAACAGATTCTCTCTAAAGTGTATTTAAATCCTTATTTTCTAGAATAACAGCAACAACCACAAAAGACACACTGACACAGTAAGACACCAAAAAACCAGAAATGGAATAATACTTTAAATATTACACAGATCACATTATTAAAATCTAAATTATTCACAAATTACAGCTTCATTAGTCATGAGTAATGAAAGGAGTAACATTCTCACTTAGCTCCAATAGCTGGTGTTTTTTCTGGGTAAATGTGTAAACTGATGTAACTTCAAGCTTTTCTGTGTGTTTGCTAACATTCTCACTTAGCTCCAATAGCTGGTGTTTTTTTCTGGGTAAATGTGTAAACTGATGTTACTTCAAGCTTTTCTGTGTGTTTGTTCCATTAAACCTACTTTTTAAAAATAAAACTTATTTTCACTGCTTTAAAATTAATTTATTAATTTAATTCTCACTTGTCTTTTGTGTATCAGGCAGAGATGTGAAAAGTTGTCTGTAGTCACCTTATTTATAGATGACATGATTTATACATATTTGTAACAAAAAAGGGTCCTGGAAGTTGTGACAAAATGGGATTGAATTAGATGAAAAAGCAGCAGTAGACAGGTGTGCAGAGCAGTCATATATATTAGTTGAGGTAACTTGCATTGAAATTAGGAACAAGCCCATGTATCTTATCTCCTAGGCAATGTGTGAGTTGTGTCATGAATAAGGGAAACACCACCAGCTCGTTCCAGTGTTCTGCTGGGCCTGAAGTTGAGTCTCTGGTAGTCTATGCACTGTAGGGACCAATCTTGCAGCTAATCTCCACGGGGAAAATTTTTCTCAGCTATGTCACGCTGAAGGAGTTACATAAACATTAAGCATGTGTTTTATTTTCCAGCATTCATTTTTTAAAAACAATTTAGACTTAATGGACATCAGGAACTCCAAAATTCAATACAAGAAAGGATATTTAAATCAATTGCTTTAAAATAAGGGTAAATGTTTTTTGTTTTTTTTTTTAGTATCCAATTTTTCAAAGTTATCCATATGAAGAAGCAATGGGAACATACTTTAAAAGTAATAAGCAAGTGGAGTAAAAATGTCATCTTTCCATCTGGAATCATTTTTGAATGATATACTATTTAAAATTCATAATCCGTAACCTTGGTTTTTGAACTGAAGATGGAAAAATAATACTGTTTTCATTTTTCTAGGAGATTTCACTCTCATATTGCAAAAGTTTAACTTGAATGTATATTTTGGGTGTCAAAGGATCTCATCAGAAATGGAACAACCTTACATATAGTATATCTATGAAGCAGAATGGGGTTAAAGCTGAGAAATTTTACTGCTACTGACTATAGCGAGTTGCTCTTTCTTAATATATCAGTTGACATTTTGTGTGCAGAATTCATGCATTCTAATAGTCCCCATAAAATGTCAGCCTGTTCGGGAACAGTAAGCTGCTGAAGAACAGTCTTTGTCAGCATGCATGGTGGCCCAGTGTCGTCCCCCTGCCAAGCCATTGCCCCAATGACAGGTCATGGGGAACTTCTCTGAATAAGTGCAGATGAACTCTAAATGCCAGCCACAATTCTACCCTCCACTTTTCCCCCAGAATTAAATTTGAAGGTTTACTTTTTCTTTTTCCAAATTTCTGTACTGTATGTCAAAGTAAAAAGAAAATTAAATTCTGCATTATATTATTTGAATTGAATGAGACTTTTAAAATTGCAATTGAATAAATCCATTTCATTATCAATCGAAGCAACTCATTTGCCTGTAAATTTTTTTTCCTTCTCTCCCTCAGACCCCAATCCTTCACACACACACACACGCACACACACACGCAGAGCTAAACAAACAGGAACATTCATTCTTGGTGGAAAGTTATTCCTTTCCTGATCTTATAATCTTAAGGAAAATCTATCTCATGGAGAAAAAACATATCAGTGAAGAAACCACAACTTATTTGACTCTATTTTTACAAAATGGTGTGAACCATTTACAATATGTTTCTGTACTAGATTTCAGGTAATAACCAGGTTCTCACCTACTGAATATTTTTATCTGGGCTTTTAAATATATGTGCTTTTGCATTTTACTCTTTGTTGATCTAACTTGGTTTAAATTTAGAATTTTGATAACACAGAAAAAAGAAAGGAGCCCTAAATTGTTCCCTTTTAATATCAATCTTCTAAAGTGTGAATTTGGAAAGCCATGAATAACAGTTAATGCCAGATTTAGTTCTTTGGCAAGGGCTTCTGGTGTAACTCTCTCATGGTGATGACTGAAGGGGGCTCCTTAGGCTTCTGAAGTGCTAGCAGTGCTGATGTTCTGTTATGGAACTGGCAGCACCTACACTGATGGCAGGTGGATGCCATTGAATAGGCCTGAGTATATTTCCCTAAATATATTGTAAATCCATGAAAGTGCCTAATACATAATGTGCTATAGAAGAAAAAACAAAAACAAACAAACAAAAAACTAAAATAAAGGATTAGGGCAAGATTAAATGAGTTCACAGTGTTACCGCCCCAATCCCTGGTTCAGTATCTGACATAATAGACCTAAGAAAAATTAGTTATTTCCTTTTGGCCCAAACTTCCTATATATTTATTTTTAAAAAGTCAACATTGCTTCCTGGAAAGAAAAGTCTGTAGAGTACTGTTCAGGATACTCTTATATGATCTGTCTCTCCTTCTCTATTCGTGCTGTGTTTGTGTGTGTGTGTGCATTCATGGTTTACATAAACAGCAGGAGTTTTAAATACTGGGAACTGGAAGAGAGAAAGCTCAGCTGAATGCAAAGAAATATTTAATTTGCAGGCCAGCTTGTTCCATGCAATTACTGAAGAACTAAACTGCCTATGCTTCTATGCTATGTAGTTTCCAAAAAAAAAGAATCAGGGTGTAGAGATACCCTCAAGTTGCAATCATGAGCAAGAGAGTCAATTTTTATTCAAAAGTAGAATATCTTTGTAATCTTCAAGAGTACATAAGGGGGTATTTAATCAGGATTGACTTCAGAGCTAAAACGGTGGTTGACTGGAAATCACTATAAGCTGAAAAAGAAGGGAGACGTGGCATTAGTGGAGCCACCCCTAACCCATCCTCTCACAGTGCAATCAAATGTTTTATTTGTAGGTTGGAATGTACATGATTGGACGTGTTAGTACCTTGGTTATCGAGAGGGAGAGACATTCGACTTTGTTTTGTTTAGCCCTCTCTCATCCTCTCCATCTGTTAACAGAGATGGCTGGGCTGGCAATGTGTCCTTGACAGGACCTTGGAGGTGACACAACATCCATCCATGAATGTAATAAAAAGCCGAGTTCCATGGAACAGGTTCTGTTCTGTGACTACCATTGAGGTCATTCTTGTCCAGCTGATTTTTTTTATAAACAGGGCTCAGGATCTTGGTTTTCTGGGAACCCTAAAAATGGCAATATTCCACAACAACTCCTGGAATATCACATGCCCATTGGTAACACTGAGGAGAACTTTGCTCTAGAGTGTGTTATCATCAGTTTTTTAAGGTAACTTTCATGTGGGTCAATGTGAATCATGGTTTGGCTTTCAGTGTTTTTATCTTGAAATTTAGTAATTCCTAAAATTTAATGTTTGAGCTTAAAAAGAGCCTTGATTGGTATTAGATTGATATTTAATAAAATGTGGCAAAAGAGAAAAATAAATGCCCAACATATTTCTTTACTTAAAGAGGAAATTATAACTTTACAGCATCTAGAGAGTTCACACATTCTGTGGAAAGCAATCTCTTCTCAGAGCAAATGCTTGGGAATAATAGCTGTGAATCAGAGGATTTCTTGGAAAGCAGGTAATTAGAACAGGAAAGGAACTGTGGTGAATTCCCCTTGGTATCTTTCAGTGAATAACACATTAAGAAAAAAAATTAGGCAATACTTATGTGGCTTTCATCAAGACCTATGCTTTGATACTCGACCAAAATACACACACACACACACACACACACACACACACACACACACACACAGATTTATATATTCTGATAGGGAGTCATTATGAAGAGGTTGTTTACTTGTGCTACGATGTATAGAGCCTGGAGTTATATGCTAGAAACCTGGATTTTAATCTCAGTCACTTATTTATTAACTGTATGACTCCAGGAATTTGCTTAATCTCTCTGAGCCTCATTTCTTTAGTGAAGATACTAACTTTTTCATCACAAAGTTGTTGTAAGGACAATAATCCTGTGTATGTAAAAGTCCTCTGCAAATTGTGATAAATGTTACTAATTCGTGATATCATCATCAATCCTCTCATAGCACTTTACCTGAATTTTATAGCAACTCATCTTTAAAAATGAGTGCAACTCTAAGGCAGAGAGACATCTTCCCTGACTTTCAAAATGAACAGCTTGCAATTAATGGTACTTACAATTTTTAAGGCCCACGTCATGAAATAAATTCCGTTTCCTTACTCAATCCCATCTACAGGAATGCTTAG
>NW_007733471.1:53164-58484 GCF_000696425.1 Galeopterus variegatus | reverse complement strand
GAACGCTTTTCTAAAGCTTCCTAAATTGTCTTTCTAAAATATAAATACATGTGAGAAGAGAAAATCAACGACACAAATAGATTGCTGTCTTTGCGTCCTCTAACAATAAGCTCCTATCAAGGAGGATAATGAGGTTTTATATTTGCATGGCGCCTATTTAAACAGACTCATGCTAGGAAGGAAATGCACCTTGTACCCATGTCTTGGGCCTGAAGGTGCTGAGAACAATTTGAAAAAAAAAAATTCCTTTAATGTAGCTGAATCAGCTTCTTAGCCCATTTTTATGAATATGCTATTTTTGATGTTTGCCGTGGTAACTCACAGTAAACGAAGTGCACATCAAAAGTTTGAGTTTGGTTTTTGTTTCCTGTTTCAGACGACAGAGGTTAACAAATACATTTTTTCCTTATTCGTTAAGGGAAATTGTTAAAATTATTCTTGGAATATGTTTAGAAAATTTTACCAGTGGTAAATTGATTATTTGAAAAAGCTATATATATGAAAGATTTGAAATTGGTTGTTTTTTGAAAGCATCCTGTCCCAGATACAATCACAATAACCATTGGATTTGTCACATTTTGTAGCAATTTTTAGCAAAAACAAAACAAACAAAAAACATAAGCTACTCACCTATTTATAGCAGACTTTCTTTTTCTACTCAACCTGCTAGCTTTCCTACACTTTAGTATAGGGACTTTTACTAAACAAACGTCACAATTGCGTTTAACAAATAACATATAACAATTTATGAGCCATTAAATTTTTATTGTTCAAAGCAGTCATATTTTACCCTTCCTCTTCAGTGGAGGTGATAGCTTGTGCCTCGTGGCTACTTTATCTTTTAGTCTTTTAAAATTGTTTTTTAAAAATGTATGTACTAATGTCATTCATTTATGTGAGCTGAATTTAAATTGATCGAGATTAATTTTAAGGTCAAAATGCTTTTAGTTTATACTTTTCTTTAAAAAAATAACAGTAAAAAACTAGAGATATATTTAAGTGAAAATATATGAGTTTTCATATAAACCAGACCTGGGTTTAAAATCTCAGGTTTGCTCTTCTAAAAACTTGAACATGTCACATCAACATTTTGTGTGTCTTCTTTATCTAAGAAATAGAGAAAATAATGCTTACCTTTAAAATTATACTAAGAGCCAAATAAAACAGTTGATGCTAAGTATTGGCAGGGAGAAGTTACTTAATATGTTAGTTTTCTTCCCATCACCTAGTTACTCCAGAGTTTAAAAATGAATGAATGAATGAATGAATGAACGAATGATCGAATGAACAAATAAATAAATAAATAAATAAATAAATAAATAAATAAATAAATGTGTGTGTGTGTGTGTGTGTGTGTGTGNTTGACAAAACACCTAAGAAGATGATAAAATCTCCAAAATTGAACTCAGAACTGGGAATTCCGTTCAGTCATAATTTTAAAATGTATATAAAAGCATATAAAAAGACCAATTGAGAGACTATGGGAGATCAGGGAAAATCCCATTTTTTTTTTTTACTTTTAGGAAAACAACTAAATAAATAACAACGGGAAAATCCCATTTTTTACTTTTAGAAAAGCAACTAATAAATAAACAACTTTAATTAGTTATTTATTAAACAACTTATAAATGTCCCATATCAACATGTTTTCAGAATCTTAGAATGTTACAGATGACAAAGACATGCTCCTTTTTTATCTTTATATTTTGATTCTTGATTAATTAGGGTTGCTGAATTAATCCCTCATTATAATAATCACTTTTCCTTTGGCTTACCTCTTTATTATATTTCCTGTTTGAAACTCCATCCAGTTTGTAGCCATTATATTTTCCTCAACAGGAATATTAACAGAATCAGTCTTCAACTTTGTCGAAGACATTTCTTTGTAAGGACTTCAACTTCAATATTTTACATCAGGGATATGCGATTTTCTTTTTTCTGTAAGTGGCCAGATAATAAATATTTTTGGCTTTACAGGCCATAAGCTTTCTGTCTCAACTAAACTTTGGTGTTGTTACCTGAAAGCAGCAGTAGACATCATGTAAAGAAAAGAACATGGCTGTGTTTCCATCAGAATATATTAATGGATACAGAAATTTGAATTTCACATATTTTTCATGTACCACCAAACATTCTTTTTTCTCTCTTTTTTTCTTTTTATATCAAGATATATCAAGGAAATAAGATGAGATTTCAACAGGTTTTATATCAAGATATATCAAGGAAATAAGATGAGATTTTAACAGGATATTTAAACTGAGGTATCCACAAGCTACCAAGATATCCTGCGTAAAAAATTTTTAAATCAGATTATTATATATATAAGGCAGAAAATTTTCAGATATATTTCCTAGACATTACTAGATATCTTCCCATCAATTACTAAATAGGATCCGAGTGGGGAAAGATAGGGAATATGTGCATAAGTGTCCTAGGAGAGAGGTGTTGCCACACTGTGTAGTCTAAGAGGCTGCCATGTCTTTCACTTCAACCTTAGTAAGGGGCTTCTGAGAGACCACTAAGAGAACTTAAAATGTACTCTTAAGATATTCCAAAATGGTGCTTGATTAAAACCCCAAATTAAGGCAGTCTTTGGAAGCAAACAGAAGCAACTGCTCTGGGATCTGCCCACACTTACAGAACTGTGGGCTCCAGGGGACATGAGTGTTTCCTAGGCTCATCTACACTAAGAAAGAGAGAGAGCAGGCATGGAGTCCTCTTAGGTCCTGTCAAAGAGCCATCCAGAAGGGTCTAGAATACCTCAAGGAGAATCTGAGGATGAATGCTTAGGATCAAGAAAGAAGAAGCATCTGAAATAAGCAATCCAAAGAGTGAAGAGACAACCTGCAAAATGGGAGAAAATATTTGCAAACTATGCATCTGACAAGGGATAAATATCCAGAACATACAAAGAACCCAGACAACTCAATAGGAAAAAAATGAATAATTTGATTACAAAATGGGCAAATGACCTACATAGACATTTCTGAAAAGAATACATACAAATGGCCAAGGAGTATATGAAAAAATGCTCATCACTAATCATCAGATAAATGCAAATTGAAACAACAATGAGATATCATCTTGCCCCTGTTAGAATGGTTATTAACCAAAAGACAGAAAATAAATGCTGGTGAAGATGCTGAGAAAGGAGAATTCATTAATTGTTGGTGGGAATGTAAATTAGTACAGCCATTATGGGAAACAGTACAGAAGTTTCTCAAAATACTGTAGATAGAACTTCCGTACAGTCCAGAAATCCTACTACTGGGTATACATCCAAAGGAAAGGAAATCATGTCAAAGGGACACCTGCACTCCCTTGTTCAACACAGCTATATCCGTAATAGCCAAGATGCAGAAGCAAACTAAACATCCATCAACAGATTGCATAAAGAAAATACGGTATATATACACAATGAAATAGTACTCAGTCATAAAAAAATAATGAAATTCTGCCATTCACAGCAACATGGATGGGCTTGGAGAAAACAATTTTAAGTGAAATAGGCCAGTAACAGAAAGAGAAATACCATATGTTCTCACTCATACATATTTAGAAGCTAAAAGAGCTGATACCATAGAAGTAAGTAGAGAATAGAATAATGACTACTAGAGACTGGTAAGGTGGGAGGAAGGGCAGAGGGGGGTCAATGGATACAAAATTTTAGAAAGATAGAAATAATAAGATCAAGTGTTCTATAGCAATGTAGGGAGACTACAGTCAACAACAAATGACTGTATAACCTCAAGTGGCTAGTTCAGAGGATTTTGAATGTTCCCAACACAAAGAGGTGATAAATGTTTGAGGTGATGAATATGTTAAATACCTTGATATGATAATTGCACACTGTATAAATGTACCCAAATATCACATTGTACTCCATACACACACACACTCATCATGAGTCAATTAAAAAATTAAAAAGAAAAAAATTCAGAAACAGTAGACTGGAGGTTACCAGAAACTGGGTAGAAGGAAGTTATTGCTTAATGGGTACAGAGTTTATGTTTAGGATGACAAAAAGTTTTGGAAATAGAGGGGGTAGTCACACAGCATTGTGAATATGAGTGGGGGGTGGGGGGAAGAAGATATAACAACTACAATTACTTGAAGTTGATATGACAAGCAAACAGAAAAGACATTGTTGGGTGGGAGTGGGGAGAGGGAGGAGGGAGGAAGGTTTCGGTAATGGGCCACAATAATCAACCACACTCTATATCGACAAAATAAAATAAAATAAATAAAGAAAAGTGGTTATGTTTTATGTAAAAAAAAATTTTTTTAAAATAAAATTATGCTAAGAATCAAATAAGATAATTGATGCTAAGTATTGGCAGGGAGAAGTTGCTTAATATGTTAGTTTTCTTCCCATCACCCAGTTACTCCTGAGGTTAAAAATGAATGAATGAATGAATGAACGAATAAATAAACAAATGTGTGCGTATATATATGTATGTGAAATTGCTAGAATTCAACAGAAAATAATCATTTTTAATATCAATATAGACCAGTTTAAAAGTGCCATTCATGAGCTGGAACCAGCCCAAATGTCCATCATCTAATGAGTGGATAAGGAAACTGTGGTACATCTACACAATGGAATACTACTCTGCTATAAAAAGGAATGAAATACTACCATTCCCAACAACATGGATGGACATAGAGAAAATTATATTAAGTAAAACAAGTCAGGCGCAGAAAGAAAAATACCACATGTTGTCACTTATTTGTGGGAGCTAAAAATAAATAAATAAATAAACACACAAACAAACAAAGGGTGTGGAGAAGACAGAATAACTATAAAAATTCCTTGAACTATTTAAGTCAAGTACATAGATATGATTTGGAGGGAGGGAGGGGAGAGGGAGGAGAGGAATGGGTAAAAGGGCATGAAAATCAAGTACTATGTGTTTTGAGAAGTAAAATTAAATTAAATTTAAAAATTGCTCAATAATTTATTTAACAAATATTTTATGTTTCATACTAATGAGACTATTAATATTAAAGCCAAAGAGTTAACCATCATATACTAGTGAGGAGATTATGCTAAGCTTAAGGATCTAGTACAGAAGAACTTCTAATTATTAGAGGTTCAGAGGATTAATTAGAGGTTGTAACCCATATCCCTTAACAGATGGTTATACCATTCTGATTTATGTGAGACCCAGGAATCTGTATTCTCTACAAGTTTCTCAGATGACTTTGATATAGATGGCCATATTCTGAAAAACACTCAAATATGTCATAGATAATTCCCAGCAAAACATAAGGTGGCACTAAAACATGCAGTGACATTCGTTTGAAGGGCAAAAGAATT
>NW_007733471.1:47510-51696 GCF_000696425.1 Galeopterus variegatus | reverse complement strand
AGCTCATTTCTGCTGCCAGTGACCATGTCTTGCCAGTGCTTCTGAGAATTGTCCTGGTTGCTCTGCGGAGCCTGGGTTGGAGGGTAAGAGTCTGAACTGCAGGAGAAAAATTCTACATCTGCTGTAATTACCTGGATGAAAGTTAGTAAGAGCCTGACTCAAACCAGTGAACAGAGGCATCGGGAAAACAAGGACGGAGGTGAGAAAATTTGAACAGAATTTAAATATGATTTTTATCATTGACTGGATATAAAAGGAAGGGAATGGAAAAGTCAAAGACGATTTCCCAGTTTGGGGCTTTAGTAATTAAGATGATGCCATAAACGAAGGGAATTCACAAGGGAACAGTTTTGGAACATTGTCATCAATTCCTTTGTAAATCGCGAACTTTATAATTTATGAAGTGTTTTACAAATGGTTGGTTTTAGAAATACAATTGTCATTATTACAGAGTCATTATTATCTAAAATTTACATTCAACCATTACTATTACAACTACTACGATTGTAACATCAGACCTGTGACCACGGTGAAGCCGCCCGAGGTTGGACTTACCCAGCAGCATCTTTCTTTTCCCTGCGCCAGATTGATAGAAGAACTCAAAGATCAGGCAGGATGGAGACCACTGACCTTTTATTGGTGAATGAGCTTGTTGTTCCGAGGGATGCCATCTGTTGTCCAGCTGACTCTGGGTCACTGTAGATAGATATGCCACATGTGTTTCCAGGTGGCTATGGGTTTTCAAGCCCATTTTTTCCTAGTGTTAGTGCCNAACTTAATAAATCAATATTTATTAAGTCAACATTCTGAGAAAGGCAGTCTGCCAAGCACAAAGAAAGATTAAGAGATATCTAACAATCTGTGACAATTTTATTCTAGCTAGAAACACAGAACAACAACTTGCTAGACAATGTGGTTTTCATTGTTGGTTATGACATTGTCACATAGTTTAATGCCATTTTGCTACATTTTAATATCTTGTGTTAGTGCAAATTTTACTGGGTCCAAGAAGTAGTAGAGACATGTTATTTTAACCAGCAAAGAGGCATTTTCTTACATTTGTCACTGTATTACTAAACATTGCCTCTTTTTAATGCAAATAGACTTTACCAAATGTGGAAACACAAGTTTTGAAAAGATCCACTTTGTAGTGTCTAGGTATATTGATGAATATAACCATGATAGCTTTCTCAAACACCAAAACAATTATGTTTGAGCTCTTGATTCTTAAATAAAAGTTCTTCAGTTCTTCATTTGCCCTGCAAATTCTAAAGTCTAACATTTTTGTTGCACTCTTCAGACTTCTCAGATGGAGATAACCTAATGAATTAACTGATCACTATTCTGCCAGACCCAGACAGAATAATCACACAGAATCACACACATGTGCACGCATGCACGCGCGCGCGCGCACACACACACACACACACACACTTCCTGTGAAGAAGTTAAAGTGTTAGGTGTTTAAGTGATTTGATTGAAATTGCATAGACTATTAATTAAAAAAACTTGTGCTTGAACCCCAGTCTTTGAGAACCAAATTCTGTGTCCTCAATTTCATAGGTGGATGTATGGGATGTAGAAAGGGGCATCACTTGATTTTATGAAAACTTAAATCAGGCTAACACCAGCCAGAATTTTTTTGTAATTCTACATTCAGTAACAAAATTAATACAGTGTAATAAGAATTGTAAAATTAGATTTTAAAGGTCTGATTAAATTCCATGAGAGCAAAAAGAAATGAAGATAACATTATCATAATGACATCTTATTAAACTGGGTTTTAAAATTCTGATTGAAGGAGGTTTACCAGATGAGACCATTAGAGAAGAAAATATTCCTCCTAGTCCTGAGGCCATACAAGTCTACCACAAGATTTAATGTACTTTAAATAAACACGTCTCAAACTATCAAAAATTTTCTTTAGGCCCTACCATCTAGATTAATAAACAGGCAAAAAATACTCTATATATGATGGGGTGTGAATATAAGCTAATCTCAAACATTATCTCACTCTTTACCACTTCTAGTTATGCACCCAAAGGAATGGAAATCATCATGTTGAAGGGACCCCTGCCCTCCCATGTTCATTGCAGCTCTATTCACAACAGCCAAGATATGGACCCAACTTAAATGTCCACCAGTGGATGACTGGATAAGGAAACTGTGGTATAGACACACCGTGGAATACTACTCTGTCATAAAAAAGAATGAAATTCTGCCATTCATAACAACATGGATGATCCTGGAGAAACTTACGTTCAGTGAAATAAGCAAAGCACAGAGGGAAAAATATCTCATGTCCTCACTGATAAGTGGGAGCTAAGAGAGAAAGAAGGAAGGAAAGAAAGACCCCAGTGGTGCATTGGACTTGCAGAGGGAGAGAATGTTCCTAGGAATACAAAGTGGAGTCGGGGAAAGGGGGCTGGGGAGGGAGGTTGGGGGTTCATTAGGTGGAGAACATCCTGTACAATCTCAATTCGTGGTAATGGGCACGCTGCCAGCACTGACCTGGCCATCACATCTTGGGCATGAGTTGTGACGGTCAGATTTTTACCCCATGAATATTCAAACCAATAATTAAAAAAATATATATATGTCTAAATTTCAAGACAGGGTTTAATAGAGACCCGAGATACGTGTAACAGTGTTTTATAAAACAGCATGTGGTACTTTATTTATTTTTTTTCTTTTTTTGTGACCGGTAAGGGATTGCAACCCTTGGCTTGGTGTCGCGCCCGCACCGCTCTCAGCCCGTGAGTGCACCGGCCATCCCTATATAGGATCCGAACCCGCAGCCCGCCGCTGCACTCCCAGCACCGCACTCACCTGAATGAGCCACGGGTCGGCCCAGCATGTGGTACTTTAAAATGGTACTCTTTAGGAGAGAAAAAATATTTCTTTTTTTTTTTTTTTTTATTCCTTTTTGTCTTTTTTTACTGACCGGTAACGGGATCGCAACCCTTGGTGTTGCGCCTGCACCTCGCTCAGCCAGTGAGCAGGAACCGTCTCCACATGGGATCCGAACCCCCGGCAGGAGCGCTGCCGCGCTCCCAAGTGGCGCACTCTCCAGTGCGCCACCAGGTGGCCCAGAAAAAAAATATTTCAAAGAAATGTGTGGCATGTGTGCAATTTACAAATTCAGTTACAACACTCAGATTTTCCAATTATTCATAAAGATTATAGGAATGGGGCAGCATACTTTTTTTCTCTTGCAGTTTAACTATTGGTTAATAGCCGCAGGGCTCTCGTTAATGTGATGTATTTTGTATATTTTATGTATCTGTTAATAGTCAAAGAAAAATAGCAATTTAATCATATAGCCATTGTTTCAGAATGAAATAATTCTACGTTCTAAATAAAATAAACAAACAAATAAAAAAGACCTTGATTCTTCAAAAGGAGCTGAAGACATTCGGGTATCCATTGTCCATTCATTTAACAAGCACTTTTAGGGATGCTGAGTATAAAATATAGGAAATACTTTGTTCTTTCTATAAGTTTACATTTTCTATCTGAATAGATAGATCAATAAATAAATAATTACGTGACAAATACTTAGAAGTCCGTCACAGGCGTTACGGGACTATAGAGGACAGGAATTACGGTGCAGTTTAACAGACTGGACTCTGGGCGTCAGTGCCCAGCCTCCAGGCTTGGCTCTGTCACCTGCTCGCTCTGTGACTTTAGAAAATTCAGTTTAACTCTCTGGCTTCATTGTCTTTTTTTGTAAAACAGGGACTTTAGAAACTTTGTTAAGAGTTGGGAGAGTTGAATTAAATATATCTCTAAATTGTTTAAAACAGTACCCAGAACACGTCATATGAACAAGGATTTTATTCCATACAAAAGGCTTTTAAAAAATCTTTAGAGAAGCTAACATGTAAGTGGTCTTGAATGATAAATAGCAATTTACTTGGAAGTAGAACAGTCAAAGTGCTTTAAAACGTGCAAACACACGTAGCGGCAAGAGGAATGACAGAGAATGGGGAAGGACTGTGTGTGGAGCGAGGACGACAGAGAGCGAAGTGCTCCGAGAGGCACAGAGGGGTTTCCAGGAGGTGGGAAAAGCCTCACGTTGCCTTTCAAAAATGCAACTTCCGGGCCGGCCCGGTGGCACACTGAATAGTGCGCCGCTTGGGAAGCGCGCCAGCGCTCCCGTCCGAGGGTTCGGATCCCATATACA
>NW_007733471.1:43708-47297 GCF_000696425.1 Galeopterus variegatus | reverse complement strand
AGAAAATTCAGTTTAACTCTCTGGCTTCATTGTCTTTTTTTGTAAAACAGGGACTTTAGAAACTTTGTTAAGAGTTGGGAGAGTTGAATTAAATATATCTCTAAATTGTTCAAAACAGTACCCAGAACACGTCATATGAACAAGGATTTTATTCCGTACAAAAGGCTTTTAAAAAATCTTTAGAGAAGCTAACATGTAAGTGGTCTTAAATGATAAATAGCAATTTACTTGGAAGTAGAACAGTCAAAGTGCTTTAAAACGTGCAAACACACGTAGAGGCAAGAGGAAGGACAGAGAATGGGGAAGGACTGTGTGTGGAGCGAGGGCGACAGAGAGCGAAGTGCTCCGAGAGGCACAGAGGGGTTTCCAGGAGGTGGGAAAAGCCTCACCTTGCCTTTCAAAAATGCAGCTTCCACAGAGGAATAGTCCTTTTCCTTCTTTCAGCAACAAAATTATCTTCTTGGAGAAAATTGCCATATATAGGTTTTCAAATCAACCCCAAAGTTAGAAAATTCCAGCTCATTTCTGCTGCCAGTGACCATGTCTTGCCAGTGCTTCTGAGAATTGTCCTGGTTGCCCTGTGGAGCCTGGGTTGGAGGGTAAGAGTCTGAACTGCAGGAGAAAAATTTTACATCTGCTGTAATTACCTGGATGAAAGTTAGTAAGAGCCTGACTTAAACCAGTGAACAGAGGCATCGGGAAAATAAGGACAGATGTGAGAAAATTTGAACAGAATTTAAATATGATTTTTATCATTGACTGGATATGAAAGGAAGGGAATGGAAAAGTCAAAGATGATTTCCCAGTTTGGGGCCTTAGTAATTAAGATGATGCCATAAACGAAGGGAATTCACAAGGGAACAGTTTTGGAACATTGTTATCAATTCCTTTGTAAATCCGAACTTTATAATTTATGAAGTGTTTTACAAATGGTTGGTTTTGGAAATACAATTGTCATTATTATCTAAAATTTACATTCAAACATTACTATTACGACTACTACGATTATAACATCAGACCTGTGACCACGGTGAAGCCGGCCCGAGGTTGGACTTACCCAGCAGCATCTTTCTTTTCCCTGCACCAGATTGATAGAAGAACTCAAAGATCAGGCAGGATTGAGACCACTGACCTTTTATTGGTGAATGAGCTTGTTGTTCTGAGGGATGCCATCTGTTGTCCAGCTGACTCTGGGTCACTGTAGATAGATACGCCACATGTGTTTCCAGGTGGCTATGGGTTTTCAAGCCCATTTTTTCCTAGTGTTAGTGCCAATGGCTGGTGTTTTTTATGGCTGGATTGATATGAAAACCCACAGTCGATGCTCATCTCTGGCAGCGTTCTGTACAGAGGTCATTCTGACAATGAGTAAAGGTAAAAGACACCTCCTCTCCCTTGAAATAGATGAAAATAATAGACCACTTTAGTGTGTTTGTTTACTTGTTTTCTTTTTAGACAATTGTGTTTTGAACAAAGCTTGTTCCATTTTCTCATCACTATATCTTAATGCCTATCTCATGCTTGGCACATTATTTATTGAACAAACACTAAAATAACGATTGGGGACATGAATTTTCTTTGCTAAATACCTTTTATGAGAAAAATGAAATACATAGTATTAATTTCAAAATAAAAAAGTTACAAAGAGAAAATTTTTCTCAAATCCGCAGTGCTAATTCTCTAATCTCACACCCCAGAGAAAAATTTCTGTCTATCGAGAGATATGTGTGAGATATACAAACATACACGTGTGTGTGTGTATAAATGTTCTTTGACACAATACAACTAAATTTTGTATGCTGCTCTGTATATTGATTTTCTTTCACTGAGAAAATATACTAGATATTTCTTCAAATAATCACATATAGATTCATACAAAATTAAATTTTTAGTGTCTCATTATATTAATATTCCATAACTTAAGAAGGTCACTACTGTCTTTTCAAGCAAAGCAATAATGAATAAGACTGAATGTTAGTCATTGAGTGCACGTGGGTATCTCCCATTTAGATGGAGAAGACATTGGCCTATGCACTGTTGATTTGGACCCAATGAGACTCTGACTTCCCCAGAAGCTCCCTGGGAGGGTTAGATGGCACAGGTCACACAGGCTGGGTTTGGGTCTTTGACCAAGGAGGCAGAAAAAGAAAAGAAACCAAAAAAGAATTTGTATTCCAAACGTATAAAGAATTCCTTTAAATTTATTTTTTAAAGACAAAAGCAAATAAGAAATAGCCAAAAGTCTTAATCGTTTCAAAAGAGTAGATATACGAATGGCCAGAAAACATATGAAAAGGCATTTAACTATACCTGTCATCAGGAAAACCAAAATTAAAATCATAATGCATTACCACAAAGCAGTCGGAATGGATAACATGAAATAGAAAATACTAAGTGGTATTAACTAAGGAAAAATTGAAAAAAAAGACTGATTTTAGGGCTGAGGCTGGGAAAGAATCACTGGAGTCTGGAGCAGAAAGAGAAAAAGTGATTTTTTCCCCCCGATGAGGGCCCTCACTTTATGTAGGAGAGACGTTAGGGCTATGGGTTTGGCACAGAGTAAGCTGGATGGTAACTGCCCCAGGATATACTCAAGTTCTATTATTCCCCAAATCTCTAAATGTAACATTATTTAGATAAATAATCTTTGCAGATACGATTAAGTTGAGGATTTCGAAATGCAATCATCCTGGATTATCTGGGTGGGCTATTATGATAGTTTTATAGATTTCTTTAAAAATAAAAGAGAATTTTAGCAGTAGAATAAAGTGGCCCTACATTTGTATAGAGCAATATAATAATGAGACTTGAAAACTGAATAAGGAAATCACTAGAAAAAATGTAGGACAATGACTTCCATCAGCATTAAATTATTCTAAATAAGACATTCGGTAGCATAATCATGACCAATTCGTGTTTATGAATTCAAGGATAGTTCAACTGATGTTAAGTCCAACTATGTAATTCTCCAGAGTAAAAGATTACAGAAAAAATAACTTATTTCAATACATATAAATAAAAGTTTCCAAAAGAGGTCAATATTTATTTAGGATTCTAAAACAGATTTTGAGGAGGAACTTAAGTCCTTGATAATGTCTACATATCTAAAAACTATGGGAAACAATACTTAACAGGGAGATAATATAAATATTCAATTTAAGATAAGAAATAAAACTGCCTACTCTCTCTGTCATTGTTTAACTAGTGATCTTTGATAATGTAAGAAAAAATATATAAATATGTTATATAAATATAGGAAATAGCAAGAATAAATTTTGATTTTAGTGGGATTTTCTTGTTTTGTTTTGCACTTTATGTAACCATTTAAATTCAGAAGATTCAATGTTCAAACCAGTAGAACATAAAAGCATGCCTAGAAATTTGTCTGACAGTGTTTATTAATGTAGTGAAGATGTTCTCACAAGGCTTAATTATTTTCAATGAAATGACTACCAAATTCCCAAGAAACTTAACATCTTAATTAAAAATTTGTTTGAAATAATACATTCATTCAAATATTGTTACCTGTGCATGGTAACAAAAATAGGTCTGTGAAATAAATAGAAGCCAGAATATGTTTTAAACTTAT
>NW_007733471.1:41875-42787 GCF_000696425.1 Galeopterus variegatus | reverse complement strand
CTAAGATATTTACAAATGATAGAATAGTTCCATAAGTTAGTGGAGAAAGGGAGTGTTATAAATTGTAAAAGCTCTGGATTAGCACTGTGACTTTTTTCCCTTTTGGTGCTGCACAACAAATATTTCTGGTTCTCCATCTAGGTTCATAGTAGGATTGCAATTTATTTCCCCCTTGAATTTAGGAATCACCATGTAACTTGCCTTATCCAATGCGTTCCTCAGCCAGTGACTGGTCGGAGAGACGGGGCACCCTGAGAAAGCCCAGGTCTCACGCCCACGTGGAGCCAGGGGCTGAACGCAGCCTCACCTGAATCAATTACACTGCAAGTGGGGGCAGAGAGGGTCCCTAAAGTTAGGATAGGGAAGGCATCCAAAACTGAGTAGAGTCCTCTTCATCGTTCTTTCCATGCAGGTATTTAACTATTTATCTCTGGGTTCATCCAGGTGTTTGGACAATTTTAATAAGCATTGATAGAGACACTGTTCAGCCACTTTTTCGAATTTCTTCTAAGTTTAAAATCCTCATCAACTATTACGCAAAATGTACATAATAAGCATAATGAGTGCTACTAATGGACATTATTGGAAAGAGGTGTATGAATCTTAAAGTCATATTTACAGAAAGATGTCATGATATTAGAATGCAGTACATTAAACAATGGCTTTTTAAAAAGAATTCATAGCAAATTTTCATTTCTCACTTCCACGAATAGATGGGTTTTTTTTTTCTTGAGAAACCAACCTAACTTTGCCCTCCTGACTCTGATTAATACAGTTTTCTGTATTTTGGGCGGCAGAATTCTTACAGCCAACCTTGCACACCAGGTCTTAGGGAATGCACTTCTATTTGGTTGGTTTTATTTTACTTTCTCTCTTTCCCCTATTTCCCTAACTTAACAAAAAAGGATGAAT
>NW_007733471.1:39531-41436 GCF_000696425.1 Galeopterus variegatus | reverse complement strand
ATGAGTTAATATGTAATAATAGGTAATATTATTACGTGTGTGATTTTACTTTCTAACAACTGTCCTCAGAGCTTTTTCTGCATCCACTCACTCAATGTCCTCGTTACACATGTTAAACAACCAGAGCTCAGAGATCAGCAGGCTGTTCAAGGACAGGAGCTACCGAGAGGTGGAGTTGAGCTCTGAATCCACATCATCCGATGCTGAGCTCTGCACCACTTCATTATACTGCTCCTTTTCATGCGACGTACTCCACAGTTGTTTTATAATTTTGTATTTGTCATCAACTCACAAATTTATATACATTACCCAGCTGCAGGGCACAACATTGTGGTGGATTAAAACAAAATAAACATAATTCTCTGCCATTAAAAAAAAAATTACTGCAGCGGGAGAGATTAAACATGCTATAATTGACTATAATACAGAATGTAAATAATAAAGTGCCATATGCAAGGTACATGTGCAGAACTACTGACAATTTGTGGTTGTGTGTGTGTGTGTGTGTGCATTTTGGGGACAGTGTGCACACTTGCTGTCATTCATGGAAACGATCCTGTTGAGGCTGTCAAGCTGAAAGGAAGAAATTACAATCTGGGTAATATTAATTTGCACTCCTCTCCCTTCCCACTCTGGCCTATCCTCATAGTTGGAATTTACACATGTTTGCAAAAGTAGATATTTATGAATCACTCACTATGAGTCATCTGTGATCACCTGCCATGTATCACACGTTACTTCATTTATCTCCTACAGTAGCTTCATTTTTTTTCATAAGTGCTTTTATGATTTGAACAATTATAAATTATTGCTTATAACTTTTTTTCTAAAGAGTTTTAATGATATTCTTTTTTGAACTGAACCACGGAATATTGAGTATTAGACCTGGATTAGGGTTATAATGCCATCTAAATGCTTTTCTATATCTCTTTTTAGTTTCCTTTGAGACAGTCTGCCCAACTTTGTTTTCCTTTTTTGTGATTTGGATATTCTTCTTTCCTCTTGTTTGCTAGGATAGCTCAGCAATTTTATGCACAAACTCATTATATCACATACACATTTTTCCAATCCCTCTGAATGTCATTCCTTGTTCCCATCCCAGTAATATTGAACAAAATACTTACAGGTTTCTAGCCTTTTGTCCTAGAGTTTCAGGAAAATACATGTTTTCAGAATATGTACTTCCTAGAATCAGGTAAAGATTCACATGGTAATATTGGGATGCAAAACTGATGTATAAGTGAAAAAATCTAGACNCTTTCAACCTATGACATAGACAATACTTTAAATTAACTGCTGAATAATATGTATATTTCAATGCAAGTGCCTTATTTCATTATGGCATCCTTTCCGTTATGAAATTTTGCAAAATTTAGGTACTCGCCTAGCATAAGCTTAATTAGTGAAATTACTCTATTCCTTTCTCTACCAAAGCTGAGGTAATGGCAGGTGTGACTAGAAACATGGAAGAGGGAAGAGAGGAATAATACAGCATAAAAGTCTTTGGGAGAAAGGAATGGGGTTTTGTCAATGAAAAACTGCTGAACAGGCTAGACAATTAGGGCAAAATTTAAGTCAAGGGTTCTGAATATATAGTATCTCCTATTGCCTTTTTTATGCCATGGGTCATGGGTCTGAATGTGTGTCATGACATATGTTAGGTAGAACCATGTATAATCACCATTTTGTAGGTCTAAAAGAACAGAACAATAGAAGTTTCACATGATCCACCATAACATCTTCCATAAAGGTGTTATGTGGAAAACAGTTGAACACATGGCCTATATTTGTAATAGGAATTAACAAAGGTAACTTAAATGATCTTTTACACAATTGACAAATGGACTTGGGTTTTCTCATGTAGAATTACTGGATTTAGGAAAATTATATGGAATTATAGTTTAT
>NW_007733471.1:36438-38338 GCF_000696425.1 Galeopterus variegatus | reverse complement strand
TTTATACACAACACCATGGCCTGAATGTGAACATAGCTGCCTTAGGATTTAGACTCATCTCATTCAGTCCGCATGACATAAGGATAGGCTGGGACTGGCAGGATTAAGGAGGGTAATGGGAAAGAAATCTAACGTGAGAAGAGAGATTTGACTCAGAAAGCCTGGTCCTGAGTATTTAGAATCAGAATGAAATGGTTGTTTTGAGTTTTCCAATGGGGTTCCAGACATGGCTGTCAGGAAGACCTATGAGTGAAATCTCTGAGAAGTGTTTCTTAATCATCAGTATGCAATGATGTTGTTCTCTGGGACAAATGCAACAAAGTGGGATGCAAAATAAGTGAGAGGAATGTTCTGTACTTCAGAGAAGAGTGCATTCTAGCTCAAGGGCACTGGGCAGTAGCACAGCACCATAACCCAGGACGTGTTAGGGCAGTAGCAGGTGGTTGGCCCCATCTTTGACATTTACTAGCTATGTGCTGAACACCTGACTTGACCTCTCTGGGCCTCACTAATCTCCATTTGTAATATGGGTATGGATAATAGTGTCATATTTAGAGAGATGTTGTGCACTTTAAATTAATTTGCACATGTGTGATAGTAAGAACAGCACCTGACACATTAGAAACACTCAATACATTTAGAATTATGTGCTCTTATTTTGTATCCTCATCTATTAGGCTTTTTCGTTACAAAAGAAATGAGCAGAATTTCCCTCAAAAGCAGGAACTAGAATTATTGTGTCTGTGCCATGGTGCGATTACAGACATCAAAAAACTGAGGGACTGGCAATACCACATTCAGCCACACCTGTAAAGGATCAGTAGAAAAATAGTGCATCTCACCCAATAACTGAGATGGCCTTCGTCAATCCATGCGTGAGGAAGCCACAGTTATTTTCTAGAAATAATTTGTGAATTAGGGGTTGAGAGTAGCCCATGTATTATTCATTTAAATGGGCTACAGCTCCTGCACTTGTCTTTGAGTCGAAAGCAGAGCAATATGAGCACATTCCTGTGTCTATCACTGTATTCCAGAAGTTGTTTAAAACATGGTCTTGTGTTTGAGGCCCAGATCTGCTGCTTCCTTTTATGTAATCGTGGATAACCTAAATAACTTTTTCTTATTCTAGTCTTTGGGCTTAGTTGCCTTATCAGAAACATGGGTAAGAATTATGAGAATTTATCTATTAAGATGGTTGTGATTTTTTTTTTTTTTTTGGTGAGAATTACCTATTAGGATTGTAAGTATATGAATTCTAAGAAATTATCACAGTTCCACAAACAGTAAGCACTCAATAATAATTGTTTGTTTCTCTGGTAATGATTCTGGTGAAGATGATGCCATTGACTCGGTGTAACTTTGGAAACATAGCTATGATTGATAAGAAATACTCTTTTTATAAGATATTGTTCAGATACAATGCTGCTTCAAGACATTGGGCTAGATACATTGCAGATACACTGATTTATAATTTAAAAAACAGCAATATCAATCATCGAAGAGCTCACAAAGGGGTAGAAGAGACAAACCCATATGAATCTAACATGCAGTTCATGGCAGGATGTGATTAATTCTCAGAAAACATAGAACTGAAATGCCTTATGAGCATCGGAAGAAGCAAAGATGAATTTCTAAAGTTGGTGCCAGTGAGTTGTACATTTAAGTATGAGTAGGATTTTCCGTGCATTTAAGTATGAGTAGCGGGCCAGCCCGGTGGCGCACTCGGTAGAGTGTGGCACTTCGGAGCGCAGTGGCGCTCCCGCGGAGGGTTCGGATCCCATATAGAGACTGGTCCGCTCACTGGTTGAGCGCGGTGAGGGCACAACACTGAGGGTTGCGATCCTGTTACTGGTCACGAAAAAAGACAAAAAGGAAAAAAAAAAAGTATGAGTAGTATTTT
>NW_007733471.1:34582-35455 GCF_000696425.1 Galeopterus variegatus | reverse complement strand
AGGGCACAACACTGAGGGTTGCGATCCTGTTACTGGTCACGAAAAAAGACAAAAAGGAAAAAAAAAANAGATAATTAAGTAGATAAATGTAAAATTAGATACATATTAGTTAAAGAATAATTGTTGAAAAGTAATTACAAATTTTCACTAGGGAGACACAAAATGTTTTTATCCTTTATGCAATATCATTGTTGTTATGCTACTTTTAAAACATGGTTTCAAGGTTTTCTAGAAAAAGAGATTGGAGTTGGCTTTTCTTTAAAAAAAATCTTGATTGTGTGATAGATGACCTGCTCCAGTAGTGACACAGAGTTTCCAATAATTTTAAAAGCACATTTATCTTTCATTCCACTATACATATCACATAGATTTTATCTGAAATTTTGCAAAAGTGCTACCCAATCATTCTTTGTACTTAAGTTAAAGGGGAAAGCTATAAGTTTCACTAAAGCATGACACTTCCAAGTGTATATTCACTATATATATATTTTTTCCACATTTTTCCTTGAACACTTAGGTCAGTAGACAAGATATTGTAGAGACAGAGTACTTTAGTGTAATGCAAGTGTTTTAGAAACAGATTGATGTCTGTCCTCATAAATTAGGAATTAGGCAATGTCAAAAAACAGCAGTGCAGTGGCATTTTGTTTTCAATTAGGAGCTGTAAGATGACACCCAGCCGGGCACTGCAAATAACGCCCAGAGTGTTAGGCCTCATGGCTCGCTTGACATCAGCACTGCGGGGTCAGCAGCTTTCCCCCTCCTCCTCCCCTTTCCCTTTTCTGCTCTGGGAACTGAGCAATGAAATTCCTCTCTTGGGAAGGGGTAAACATGACCAGAAAGGGAAAGCCTTGTGGGCTGCGGTAGCCGGCT
>NW_007733471.1:29619-33658 GCF_000696425.1 Galeopterus variegatus | reverse complement strand
AAAGCTTTTTTGCTGAAATAGTGCCTGGCTCGGGTCTCTCTCCCTTTTCTCTGTCTCACCGAACCTAACAGAGAGTTATCAAGAAACATTCATGGTGCACACTTGGGGATGTGTTTAAGTAGCATGACCATGAACATCATGGGTTTGGTTGTACCATGAATGGGACAGAGGATATGAGTATAATTTTCTTTCCAGTTGAAAAAACCTAAAGAGAGAAATATCTGAAGAGAGAAAAGACAGTGTCTTGAAGAAAAAGAGAAACAATTTCCTTTTTCGTAAGTGTTCTGAGTCCTTTCACTCCTGTGAGTAATAGATAAAAACATGCAACTGACTACCAATTTGTCCTGTGATCAAAAAAGAGTGAGAATCAGAAGTGGCCTGTTAAGTGAGACTATCTGGAGGACAGAGTAGGTGGCACAGCATGGAGGAGCCGGGTGGTATATGTTCCCACACAGCTGGTGAGGTGGAGGGCTGAGATATTTGGGAGTGTGGAGGCGGTAAGGGTGGCCCCTTTCATGCGTTAAACCGGAACACAACAAACCGTGGCCCTCAGGTTGTATTCTCCTGCTGCTTGCTTTCATATGGCCCATGAAGCTAAAAGTGTTTCTTACAGGCCCTTTCACAGAAAAAAAAAATTGTAAATCCTGCACTAAGCATTGAATTAATGCTGTTTTATGATCATCGTGAATAACATATCCTTTGGTGCAATCGCTTTTCTGTATTTCAGGGATTCTCAGATATGTTGGAATGGTGGATGAAGGACAGAGATATGACATGCAAAAAAGCCTACACGATGACTTTTATTTAGTTAAATAGTAGTTTAGCTGTGGGATAGACAAGAAAAAGAAATCTCCCAGCTTGGAGAACTGGGAGGGCACAGAATCTGTCTTGGATGTCAAAGGGCAGCCTGTCTTCATAGCTGTAATCAGAGCTGGTGTAGAACTTGCTGATTTCTAATTAAGCTCAATCTAGGCCCTAGAAGCAAACAGGAAAAAAGTCAGGCTTGCTAGGCCCATGAGTGCTATCTCCGTTTTTCCCATCTTTGCTAAATCCCCCCAAGGCTGTGCATGTGTGATCACGTCCACATGTCAATTACAATCCAAGATCAACGACTCCTCAGTGTTACGGAGGCTTTCCACGCTAATGCGGATGATTACTCGCCACAGCTAGCAAGCGTGTAGGAGAATTAACATTTGCTTTCAAAATATTGTTTATTGTGGAGTCTTGTTATCCTCCATTATACAAAATTTCTTGTGCCAGCTCCTTACTCTACTTGACTGTGTTGGGTGTCTGCACTCTCTGAGAGCTCTGTGTGTGTCTCTCACCAGCTCAAAGCAGTTACATGGGTTGCCCACATTGCTCCCACCCTCAGGTGCACTACCACAGGGGTCAGCATAAATCCCCATTTGGGTTGGGCCACTGGGCCATGGGTCTGCACTAGCTCACCTCCCAGGCTCTGCTGGTGACCCTCCTTTTGTCAATGCAGTAGAGTAGTTGGCGGTCTACTTGCATGGCAGTGATTGCTGCTGCAGCAGTGGTTGCTGGTGCCCTGGTAGAGGTAGTGTCTGTGGCAATGTATGTAGTAGGCCACCTGCATGGTGACTGTGGCTGCAGTAAGCTACCCACCCGTCAGTGTTTGTGGTGGGCCACTGGCATGGTAGCAGTGGCTCTAGTGGTGGTGGGCCACCGTGTAATGGCAGTGTCTGCATCAGCACATTGCTCACACAATGGTGGTGGCTGACTGGTGGTGGCAGCAGCAGCAACAGCAGCATTGGCTGGTGCCCACATGGCTGCGTTGTCTGTGGCAGTGGCGGCACAGGCAGCAGCAGGCTGTCCATGTGACTGCTGCTCTGCAGAATCTGTGCCAGTGACTGTGTTGGCCGTGGTGCTGGCCCCATTTTGATCTTCTTTTGTGGGAGGATTGTGCCCTGGGCACCTCTAGTCCACCATCTTCCTCTGTATTAGTTCTTAATGCATACAAATAAGCCACTTTTACCCATTTCTACTGTACTTTTCTATAATTCTTAGGATGTTCCCATTACCATTTCTTCTGTTGGCCTTTTAAATAGTTTGTTTTCTCAGTCACCTTTTATTTTCACATAGACTTTTCTTTTGCTCCTTATTAATGCAGATAGTTCTGGCATATATGAGACACAAGCATCTAACTACTTACCAAGCTTTGCTACTTTCAATTTTCACCGACATCTTAAGGCCAAAATGTACAAAACTCACTTAACATTTCTTTTCCAAATGAAGAAATCTCCTATATTCCATATTTCAATGAATGAAGCCATCTTCCAATCACCCAGAGAAGCCAGAAATCAGAGAGGTAACTTAGACATTTTCCCTTTTTTTCTTTCTCTTCATCCAGACAATCACCAGGTCCATTGGATTCTTATCTTTTGATACCTCTCAGATTCAAACTTTCTCTCCATACTATTAATTTCTGCCTTCAGTCCACCTTTCATCTGTACTATTTTTTAAATTTTCTGATTTTTTAAACTATTTCCTTCCAGTATCATTTATTTTCCACCAGGTTATTAGTGACTTTCCTAAAAACACATAATCAGAAGGTAACTGTTTTGATAAAATCCCTTCAATGGTTTCCCATGGCCATAAACTAATGTGAAATTTCATTTGCGTAGCATGCAAGCAAGTGGTATTCGGCTGGCCTTACCTACTTAGCCACATCCCTTTTCATTTCCTGCATGAACTATTCTCTGATCTGCTGAAGTATATCCACTCTGCTGCAGGTGCACTTTGTATGCCTTTGTTTTTGCCAACATACTTGCTTCTTTCTGGAATGCCCTTTCTCTTTCATTCATTTTACAAATTTTCATTCCTCGGATTTAAACTTAAGTGTCTTCTCTTTTGAAATACCTTTCGCTGCATCCTTGAGAGGATTATCAAGTTTTTTTGTGTGTGCTCTGATAGCACTTTGCATAGATACCTGATACATGGAGATCATTTGTGTCACTTTCTTTCTCAGTACATCATAGGGTCCTTGAGGATAGGTTCTACATATTACAATATCCATTTCCTGTATATGGCATGCAGTGTCTGACCCATGATTGATATTCACTAAATGCTTCATAAATGCCTAAAACCTTAATAAAATCTGAAATTCTTTTCTTCCATATATTTTGTCTTAAATGTCAGTGTTGTTGAGGGGAAAAATAAGCTAAGTTGTGTCTTGTCATGCAACTTAAAATGTTGTTGAGGAGAACACATCTAATTTATATTAGTTAGAAATAACTTGGGGAAAAGACTAAGTGGACTCTCGATGAGATCAGGTACATATTTTAAATAACTTGGGGAAAAGACTAAGTGGACTCTAGATGAGATCAGGTTCATATTTTGGCTATGCCAACAAGGGTCAAGCATACTGAGCAAAGCACCTATTCTGTTGTTTTTTTTTTTTTTCCTGTCTGATGCACAGAATCTCTGTTAATTATATCATCTAAGTTGTGTTTAGATATCTGACAGCCTGTGATTTGGAAGAGAAATTTGAGTTTGTTCTATAAAACATCAAACAATGTCCAGAAACAATGGTGGGAATAATTTTTAAGAATCTCAGCTGAACACATTTGAACGAGCCTTCCTCAGAAAGCAGTGAAGTGTTCAAGTAGGGTCTGAGTGAGCAACTGCTTGGCAGGATATAGTAGAAGGAAAGCATCAGATGGGTCAGGTCACTGGATAATATTGCCATTCTTTATGAATCATAAAACAGTCTAAGATTAAAAGGCACCTTAAAAGACATCAAATGAATTTTTCAAGGGGAAAAGACATCTTTACAGTGACTAAGTGGCAAAGAGTTTGTGGATTTAACTACTACTCATGAAGGTGCCCATTGAAGCATGAAGGCACTTTTTTTTTTCTCTTTTTAGGCACAGGTATGGCCTTGCTACCCATAAATTTGAAAGTCTTGTTCTGGTCAGTGCTATGCAATCATTTTAAGTGATGTTCTGTCTGGTGGGAGATTTAATGTAACACCCGTAAGTAATAGAATGTCATCATATTATGAGAAACATATATTTTG
>NW_007733471.1:11860-29609 GCF_000696425.1 Galeopterus variegatus | reverse complement strand
ATACATACTCCACCAGAGTAGTACATTTGTTACAGTTGATGAATCTACATTGATACATCATTATCACCCAAACTGCATAGTTTATATTAGGGATCTCTCTTGGGGTTGTACAACCTATGAGTTTTGACAAGCTTATAATGATATGTATCCACCATTGTACTGTCATACAAAATAGTTTCACTGCCCTAAAAATCCTCTGTGCTCTGCCTATTCACTCCTCCCATCTCCCTAACCCATGCCAACCATTAATATTTTTACTGTCTCCATTTTCGCCTTTTCCAGAATGTCATATATTTGGAATCAAACAATATGTAGCCTTTTCAGATGGTCTCCTTTCACTTAGTAAAATGCATTTAAGTTTCTTTCATTGTTTTTTATGCCTTGATAGCTCATTTTATTTTTAGCACTAAATAATATTCCATTGTCTGGAAGCAACACAGTTTACTTATCCATTAACCTGCTGAAGAATATCTTGACATCTTCCATGTTTTAAGAATTATGATTAAAATTGCTCTAAATATCCTGTGCAGGTTTTTATGTGGACATAAATTTTTAATAATTTTGGATAAACACAAAGGAATGTAATTGCTGGATTATACGTAAGAGTATGTTTAATTTTGTAAGAAATTGTCAAACTGTCTTCAAAAGTGGCCGTACCATTTTTGCATTTCCCCAGCAATGAATGAGAGTTCCTGTTGCTCTATATTTTCTCCAGCATGTGGTATCATCAGGGTTTCAAATTTTGGACACTCTAATAGGTATGCAGTGGTATCTCATTCTGTTTTAATTTGCATTTCCCTGATGGCATCTGATGTTCAGTGTCCTTTCATATACTTACTTAACATCTGTTTATCTTCTTTGTTGAGGTGACTGTTCAGGTCATTTGCCCACTTTTTAATAGGGTTGTTTGTTTTCTTACTCTTTCTTTATATATTTTGTACAATGGTTCTTTATTGGATATATTTTTTACAGGTACTTTCTCTCACACTGTGACTTGTCTTATTCTCATGACATTGTATTCCACAGAGCAGAAGTTTTTATTTTGGTAAAGTCCAGCTTATCAACTATTTCTTTCAATAGATTGTGCTTTTGATGTTGTATCTAAAAAGTAATTCCCAAACCTAATATCATCTAGATTTTTCTCCTGTGTTATCTTCTAGGAGTTTTAGATTTTTATTGCAGGTATATGTCCATTTAAATGAAATTCACTTAAAATTTATTCTTTTGAAAGGTCCAAAGTTTGTTCTAGATTGATTTCCATGTGGATGTCCAGTTGTTCCTGTACCATTTGTTGAAAAGACTATCTTTGCACCCTTGTATTGCCTTTGCTCCTTAAAAATTATATATTTAAATATGCATTTATATGTTAATATATATTTAAGTGTTTATATTTATACTTAATACAATATATTTTCATTTTCAATATTTATATTTATATTATCTATTTATGTAGGTCTATTTCTTTTCTTTTCTTTTTTTTTTTTTTTGGTCTTTTTCCGTGTCCGGCAACGGATCGCAACCCTCAGTGTTGCCCCCGTACCGGACCGGGGACCGGCAACGGGATCGCAACCCTCGGTGTTGCTCCCGCGCCTCGCTCAGCCAGTGAGTGGGAACCGGTCTGTATGTGGGATCCGAACCCTCGGGCGGGAGCGCCGCCGCGCTTCCCAAGCGGCGCACTTATCCAGTGTGCCACTGGGCCGGCCCTATGTAGGTCTATTTCTGTTTCATTGATCTATATGTCTGTTCTTTCACCAATGTCACATTGTCTAAATTACTGTAGCTGTATTGTAAGTCTGAACTCAGTGTCAGTCCTCCAATTTCGTTCTTCTCATTCAGTTACCTTTCTTTACAAACCATCCTTTATACTTTGTCTTAAACTTTTTTCTAATACAAACAGTCTAAAAAGGGAGTACTAGTGTGTTTGATACTGTGCTAAGATTTAGAAAACCTGTCTAGTCTAATCACATTGAATTGAGAACTCATTACAGGGAGAAGCCAGGACATAATCATTTTGAATCATTGCTCAATTCCCTGTGTAGAGTTATAAACATTACAGGTGCTCAGTGGAAGTTACTTACAACCTGATATGATCTTTGTAGATAGACAAGACTTTACTTCCTTGCTTTCTCCTTCTGTCTTCTCTTCTTTTTCTTTTCTATTTTTCCCTCTGCTTTTATTCAACTTCATCTTTCTTCCTTTTATTTATTTATTTGTTAGTAGATGTTCTGTTGTGCTACCAAGATCCTTCTTCAAGACCGACTGATTCCACCAGCTACTGGGAATCCTGCAGGTCCTGTCCTTTTACTGGAGGCAGCCATCATCCAACAACTTTTCAGTGTGACAGTATAAAGACTCAGCTCCCTTACCTTGAGAAATCTCTGAAGGATCTTCCCCACTACAGAGCTCCATCTGTGTCCTGAGGATTGTAGTGACTGCATCACTGTCTCGTGTCTCCCTCTACCCAATCCTACTGTCTTCATTTCCTTAAAGGTAATGATTCCAAAAGCCTACCCTAACACATTTCCTCTACCCAACCTGTCTCAGAGTTTACTATCATTTTGAATCATTGCTCAATTCCCTGTGTAGAGTTATAAACATTACAGGTGCTCAGTGGAAGTTACTTACAACCTGATATGATCTTTGTAGATAGACAAGACTTTACTTCCTTGCTTTCTCCTTCTGTCTTCTCTTCTTTTTCTTTTCTATTTTTCCCTCTGCTTTTATTCAACTTCATCTTTCTTCCTTTTATTTATTTATTTGTTAGTAGATGTTCTGTTGTGCTACCAAGATCCTTCTTCAAGACCGACTGATTCCACCAGCTACTGGGAATCCTGCAGGTCCTGTCCTTTTACTGGAGGCAGCCATCATCCAACAACTTTTCAGTGTGACAGTATAAAGACTCAGCTCCCTTACCTTGAGAAATCTCTGAAGGATCTTCCCCACTACAGAGCTCCATCTGTGTCCTGAGGATTGTAGTGAATGCATCGCTGTCTCGTGTCTCCCTCTACCCAATCCTACTGTCCTCATTTCCTTAAAGGTAATGATTCCAAAAGCCTACCCTAACACATTTCCTCTACCCAATCTGTCTCAGAGTTTACTTCTTGGAGCACCTCATTTGTGACAGTCAATAACAGGATTGCTCTCAGATTGCAGAATCTAGAATGTGATTGGAACTGAATCCGTTGCCAGCTGAACGGATCACTGGTGGAATAGCCCCCGGTTTACTGTCACGGTGAAGGCATTGCAGCTTTCACTGATGGTGAACTGGGATAATACACAGGAGGAAACAAATGCACTAGTGGTGCAATTTATCAGTCATTAGGGAAATATTGGAACAATGATAATTATAAGGACAATTAAATTTAATAGCTGGCGGTGGTGGAGCAGATGCTGTTTTGGAGAAAGTGAGTGAAAGGGTAAGGGTGATGATTAATTGTCAATTAAGAGCTAAGTTTGAAAGACAGAACACCTCCTTGCCAACATGTTCTTTAGTCAGAGGATAGAAAAGGCTGAGGATTAGGTTTAGACGTAATCATCAAAGTAGCAAAGAAATGCCAAGTTCAGCACCCAGAGTGAAACAAAAGAATGGGAACGTGGGCCACATAATGGTAGCATCTGAGTTGTTGCTCTACAAAATCTTGAAATCCTAAAATCCTGAAATCCTCCTCCAAACCCACAAAAGGGGCTAATTTCTCTATTAAAGACTATTGCTCCCCTCTTACTTAAAGATGATGCAGAAGCCTCTGCCCTCAAAGCAAAACATCTCCCTTATTTGGCCCCTCCTTCCCTCCTTGCCAGTAGGCAAAAAACTAGGGTGTCTAGGCAAGTCACCTCGTCACCTAGCTGGGAAGTGATCGTCCTGGAAACAATAGAAAAGGACTATATCCAGAAGGCGTTTCACAACCTAGCAAACGTGTAGTGACAGGAGCCAGCTGAGTAGACATGCAAGAGGATTCTGACAGTGCCAAGTGAAGAGGAGCATAAAATTGGATAAGAGAGACATTATTGAGATAGGGGCTTTCTCCCAGAACACAATATTTAGCACCTCGGCTACTATTCCAAAGGTGCTGTGCTAACATACTGCTGAAATGGCTCTTGGAAGCTTAGGGAAGCCGTGGTGAAAACTAAGTAATACATAAATGGCAGAACTAGCAGAGCTGACTGTGGAAGGAGGCAGGAAAATTTTCCACTCAAGGAGGATTAACTGCCATGGGAATTGTCCTTGCTGACAAAATCTATGAAAGGACTATTTTCAGACACTGAACAATCAGCCACAAAAGACTGTGGTCCCAGAGAGGAAAAAAACAAAGGACATAGCCCTATGATTGCACCAGCTTCTGGCCTGCAGGGAGTTTTCAGGATGCAGTATAGAAGAGAAACCCAAAAAGATCGTAGCAGTCTTTCTGCATTAGCCTGTTTCTGCTGCTTATAACAAAATACCTGGAACTGGGTAATTTATAGGAAAACAAAATTTATTGCTTACAGTGTCAGAGTCTGGGAAGTCCAAAATCCAGGGACCACATCTGGTGTGGATTTTCTTTAGTGATGGCTTTACAGCAACGCAGGGGTCTCACATGGCAGAAAATAGCAGAGTAAAAAGAGAGAGAGACTCTCACGTGCGTGCTCTCCTTTTAAAACCCTCAGAACCACGCCCCTGACCACTGTTATTAATCCATTCAGTATTGCACGGTCCTACAACTAATCACCTCTTCAAGGCCCCACCTTTCAATTACCATAATAGGATTTCCCACCCTCTTAACAGTCACAGTGGGTTTAAGCTTCTAATATATGAACTTTGGGGGACACAATTCAATCAATCCACGGCACTCTCTAAGGAGACATAGATAGGAAATAGGAGCACTTGACGGAGCAAGGTTTATGGGGCCCAGTACTGAAGAGAAGGAAGCTGCACAGTGGTGAGAGAGCTACAGATAGCGGCAGAGGAGCCCCTGAATCTCTGATTAGGACCCTATCCGAAAACAAGAAATAACTCCAATAAAAAGTGGAGCAAACAATTTTAGAACACAGGATGGGAGGGGGAAAAAAGAAATATATTCATGTAAAATTGCTGGAACAAACAATTTTAGAACACACAGGATGGGAGGGGGAAAAAAGAAATATGTTCATGTAAAATTGTATACTACAAGTCTACTGTGATAATATTATCTGAATATGGACTATTTTAAGTTGAAAATGTGTATTATGAAGCCCAGAACAGTCCCTATTTATTCACCGTACAGGTTCTGCCCTCCCATGTTTTTATCTTTTTCTTCCTACTTCCTCGTCCTAATGGCTGCCACACTTCAGAGCTTTATGCAGACCTTAAACAACAAGGCAGGCGTTAAGGTCATTGTGCCATGTTTATGCTTGAATGGAGGAGGTACATGGACTGCTTTCTCAGCAAAAGAATCTTCCTTTGGCATGACAATAATTTTTTTTTCATTTAAATTTCTTAACAATAGTTAATCTATTGAAGTATTACCTTAGTGAAAAATTGAAAGCTACTTCTCTTTCAAAAGTACATTTTATTTTTCAAATGTATCTATACACACTTTAATGTTTATCCCTTTCTTTGAAACACTAATAGCCTGTAAGCATCGAAACCATTCATTCTCAGAATTTATTTGAAATTGATCTCTCCGATATGATGGAAAAATTAAATCATTATATCTCATCAGAAATTTCAAATCTGATTTGTGAGTAACAATTACATTCTGAATATTAAACTAAGCCTTATGTTCATGTTTTATAATATTGGAATTATTCTAATTCATTGCTCTAATGAGATTATTTTTATGTTTTTTTCCCTGTTGCAAAGGCAACACTTATTACAGCATAGGATTTAAAAGCACAAAGCATGGAGCTGAATATCCTGATTCAAATCTTTGCTTACCTCTCTACTTGTATTCCTCAATAACTCTGTGCCTAATGTTTCTCACCTAAACAAATAAATAAAAATTAGTTAAAGAGTTGTTTGAGAATTACATTGTGTAATACATGTAAAGCGTTTAGAATTTGCATGCATATTTTAAAACACTCAATAAATATTATTTTCACTATTGTTAGTATATATATATGTATAGAAATCATAGATTAAAAAACTGAAGAAAAATGCTCTATTGCTCTATATAGAGATAACAACTGCTAACATTTTGTTTTTCAGATTGTTTCCCTGACAAGTATTTAAATCATTTCATAATTTAAATGCTTATAAGTATCATTGGCATGGGTGCTCTTCTAACCTAAACATATGTAAATATTTATTATTACTTCCTTAGAAATTAATAGAAGTAGAATTTACGAGAATGACTGTTTAAAGATTTTTGGACATGTTTTAAAATACACACAAAAGTGTTATATAAAAGTTGCATTATAGTGTATTCATTTCTTTTAACACATTGGAAACACTTGCATTAATATTTTAAGACAGTTCAAATTCAAGTTTGTAGAAAACTAAAATTAAGAATAATCATTATAGTTGGAATATAGATAGTAGACTTGGTAAAAATATTGCTTAGATGTTACATTTGCTGATATTGAAAACCATACTGTTGTTATGTAAAAGGTATCCCTATTCTCAAGTAGTAAACATTAAAGTATTTAGGAGTAAAGGTCTTCAATACATAAAACTTTTTCTCAAATGGTTTAGAAAAAAGAGGCTTAAATGATGGAAAAAAGACTAGGTGGATAGAATAAAGAAATTTATAGCAAATGTTAAAGCAAATGCAGTAAAATATTACAAATAAGTGATTATGGATACAGGTGTATGGGTGTTCCTTGTTTTATATATATATATATATATAATTTTATTTATAAAATGTAATATTTTATATTTTGCAAAGTCTACAAATTTCATGTTATTTCCAAATAGCCAGAGTAAAAATAGCTATCACTTATAATGTACAAGGAAGCAACCAATAAAACCAACATGTATTTTATTAGAAAAAAGAGGCACTAAAAATAATTTTAGGCATCTTGGTCTTGTTCCTGATCTTAAGGGGAAAGCTTTCAGGATGATATTCACAGTAGGTTTATAGTATATGGTTTTTATTCTGTTGAGATACCTTCCTTCTATACCTAATTTGTTGAGAGTCTTTATCATGAAGGACTGCTGAATTTTGTCAAATGCTTTTTCTGTATCTATTGAGAAGATCATGTGGTTTTTGTTCTTGACTTTGTTGATGTAGTGTATCACATTTATTGACTTGCATATGTTGGACCATCCTTGCATTCCTGGGATGAATCCCACTTGATCATGATGTATAATCTTTTTTATATGTTGCTGTATTCTGTTTGCTAGTATTTTGTTGAGGATTTTAGCACGTAAATTCATCAAGGATATTGGCCTGTAGTTTTCTTTTTTTGTTGTATCTTTGTCTGGATTTGGTATCAGGGCGATGCTGGCTTCATTGGTTTCTGCTTCAATTTTTTGGAATGGTTTAGAAAGAACTGGTATTAATTCTTCTTTAAAGGTTTGGCGGAATTCAGCAGTGAAGCCACCTGGTCCTGGGCTTTTCTTTTTTGGAAGAGCTCTGATTACTTCTTCAATTTTATTGTTCATTATTGGTCTGTTCAGTTTTTCTGTCTTCTTGGTTCAATCTTGGTAGTTTGTATGTGTCTAGAAATTTATCCATTCCCTCCAGATTTTCAAGTTTTTTGTTCATAGTAATCTCTAATCATTCTTTGTACTTCTACAGTATCAGTTGTGATATCCACTTTTTCATTTCTGATTTTTGTTATTTGGGTCTTCTCTCTTCTTTTTTTTAGTAAGTCTGGCTAGTGGTTTGTCTATTTTGTTTTTCTTCTCAAAAAACCAAATTTTGTTTCATTGATCTTTTGTATTATATTTTTGGTCTCTCCTTTAGTTCTGCTGTGACTTTAATTATTTCTTTCTGCCTACTAACTTTTGGATTAGATTGTCCCTGTTTTTTTTTTTAGTTCTTTGAGGTATAAAATTAGGTTGTTTACTTGAAATCTTTCTATTGTCTTGATGTAAGCATTTATTGCAATAAACTTTCCTCTTTGTACTACCTTTGCAGTATCCCACAGGTTTTGGTATGATGTACTGATATCATTAGTTTTGAGAAATTTTTTGATTTCCCGTTTGATTTCTTCTTTAACCCATATGTTATTCAGAAGCATGGTGTTCAATTTCCAAGTATTTGTGTGATGTCCAAAGTTCCATTTGTTATTACTTTCTATTTTTAATCCATTATGTTCTGAGAAGATGCATGAAATGATTTCAATTTTTAAAAATTTGTGGATACCTGATTTGTGACCTAATATGTGATCTATCTTGGAAATTGTTCCACCTGTTGATGAGAAGAATGTATATTCTCTGATTGTTGGGTGAAATGTTCTATATATATCCACCAAATCAATCATAGTAATATGATGAACTTTTAGAAATCTAGAGGTGGAAAAGGGGAGGGTAGGGGCACGCAGAGGGGGGTCAATGGGGAATTAGCAATGGACACAAAGAATGATTGTGTATTATAATGATGAATAAGCTAACTATACTGATGTAACCACCACACATTGTACACGATTACTGACAAGCAACATTGGACCCCACATGTATGTATAATTAAACAAATAAATAAATAAAAATAAAAATAAAAATAAAATAAAATATAAATAGTTAAAAAAAATAAAATTGCTACTGACTCACAAAAAATAATTATTTTAGGGACAAAACCAAAAACACAACAGTGAAATGCATAAATCACTACCAGCTAAACTGAAAAATTTTTTAAAAGAAAAACACATAAATAATAAAATGGAAATGAGTGAAAATAGCCATAAATTCACAAGTAATATAAAGAATTAAAATGGATATTATTATTAACTCTGCAGGGTCTTATGAAAATCTCTGTAAGACAAATAATTTTCTATAAAGTTTTAAATAATCCAATGTTTGAGTCAAAGACTTGGGAAAAATTTGAACAGATCAGTTTTCATGGATGAAATGAAGTGTTGTTAAAGAATTAACCTTTAAAAGATCCAGATATTTCAGAGCTAAATTTACTTAAACTTTCAAGAAAGAGTTTACAAGCAATAAGCTATAGCAAAATGTTTTCACAAAGAAATCAAAACAATACTTATACCAATACTTTGCAGAGACACAGTTGCATTCATTGGCTAGGGCAGGCTTTACAAAATAGTGCAGACTAGGTGGCTTAAACAAAAGAAATGTATTTTCTCACAGTTCTGGAGGGCGGAAGTCCAAGATCAGTGCTGAGTTGGTTTTCGACGAAGCCTCTCAGACATCCTCTGGCTCGCTCTTCACATGGAAGTCCCTCCTTGCACCCTCCCCCTGGGGCCACTTCCTCTTTTTATAAGAGCACAAATCATATTGGGTTAGGGCCCCACCCTCAGGGTCTCATTTAAAATCAATCACCTCTGTAAAGACCTTGCCTCCAAATCTCCAAATACAGCACATTCTGAGGTACTGAGGTTGGAACTTCAAAATCAATTTTGGAGGGACATGAGTCAGCTCACAACAATGAGGAGAAAATTATGCAACAACATCAAAACACAAAATCCCCCTACTCAGTCCAGGCCATATGGTCACTTTGCCTCAAAAGTTGCCAACCCAGGTGCAGAGGGGTTTTACAGTGTTCTTTATTTATCTTAGATGTATCGGATTCAATGAAACAGAACCCTGAGTCCCAGGTGCAGAGGGGTTTTACAGTGTTCTTTGTTTATCTTAGATGTATAGGATTCAAAGAAACAGAACTCTGAGCTCACTTCTCAGCCCTGCTGTTCATTAGACTATGGGTTTCCAACAGACCCTAAAGAAATTTTCCTAAGAGGATCTGGCTAAGGCCAAGCAAACATCTTTCATCCCTAGTGCACATAGTCTCTTTCTCCACATTTTTGAGTAAATGATACTTTCTTACCAATGTCATTCTTATCCCTTTTAATCCTCCTGACTTTTGAAAGGGATTAATGAGATATTCAATTGCTTAAATTAACTTAATTAATGACTGCACCCATTCCAGAGGCGATCTTCCTTTCTCCTAGTTTCTCTTGAAAATAATTCAACACAAGCCCCAACCCTTAGTCAATCCCACCCAATTCCCTGTTATCCCTACACCCTCCAGTTGCTTGTGGTGGGTGCTCTCTCTTGTTAGATTCAGAAAGTTAACCCGGCCCATTTGTATTCCTAGTGGCCTTATGTAAAGAGTTATCACAGCTGAGATTCAACCAAGGAGTACAGGGATTACTTATTAAGAAATCTCAAGACATACACATATGGCTAAAGAGTATTGCAACAGAATGTTAATGGAAATATCAATAATCTGTTTCTGAATTGCTGAATCTGTATTCTTTTTATAATTTTTTATTCGTAATGAATTGACTTTATATTTCCTATATAGTATATGGACAAATACATACCAAATATTTCAATATAGTGTTTTTCACACATTTTTGTATCTAAACATCTTAATGAAAGAATATTATTTTCTATACCTACGTAACATATATTTGTAAAATAACTTACTATTAATTTCTGTTAGAACTTTTCTTGATACATTGTCAACATTTTTTAGAATACAAAAGAAAAGAATGTCTCTATTGCAGTTTGATATCTATCATTAAACATATTTAAATCATAAAATGATTGCCTTGATGATTTGAAATTTAGACCAAATTGATTCTTTGATCATATTCTTCATGGAATTTTCTGGCCATATAAATCATTGCCAATACTCAGTTTTTTATATGGTGAATTCTGAGTTTCTTCAAAGCAGTGCTACCTCAGTACTAATGTTTGCTAGTTAAGCCACTGAACTAGAGGACTCTGGAGAAAATGAAAAAACAGAAAGCTTTATTTAGGATAAAGCATAGTTGTGAAAATATATGGAATTTTTAATCAAGAGACCTGACTTTAAATCCTAGCTAAACTAATTATTAGCCAGGTGACCATAGGCATAATAATAGCTGACCACCCTATGAGGTAGGTATTATTATTATTATTACTTTAATTAGCCATACATTACAATTGAAAATATATAAATTTACATAGGCAAAGCACTTGTCTGAATTCACACCAATATGTGGTATGGAAAAAAATCTAATCTTAACCGTTGATGTCACAGATGACATGCTTATCTACCATGACAGCCCCTCACTTATTTTATGTCTCTGATGCTAAATTCCTGCATATGCAAAATAATAAACATAGTATATTTTTACTTTGTCATTGCAAAAGAGCTACAATTACTACTCATTGTAGTAATAACAATTACTACTCATGTGCCAACAAGTAACAGTAATAATAATAACAGCAACAATATAAGCCTTGTCATTTGAATTCAACTTTACATTTTTTTTTCCTTTTTGTCTTTTTTACTGACCGGTAACGGGATCGCAACCCTCGGTGTTGCGCCCGTACCGGGGACCGGCAACGGGATCGCAACCCTCAGTGTTGCGCCCACGCCACGCTCAGCCAGTGAGCAGGAACCGGTCACCACATGGGACCCGAACCCTCGGCAAGAGCTCCGCCACGCTCCCAAGCAGGGCACTCTCCAGTGCGCCACCGGCCCGGCCCAACTTTACATTTTTATATTAATTTATCAGTTTGGGTTTGCTATAAACACAAACCCATGGTCAGATTTTTTTTTTCTTTGTATTTTTACTTTTTTTTTCCATCTAGAGGTCAATCGAACCAAGAAAGTTTCTGTTTGTACTAGTCAATAGAGTGAACGACTTTCTGTCCCTAGTCACTGTTGTCATCCCAGTTTAAAACCTGTAGATATCCCAGACCAAGGTAGGTCCTTACTTTCAACTCTGCTCCTTATACACACGTAAGATTTTGACTCCTTTCCCATGTGACTGACTATACAGTGAAAAGCTATTTTGCTAGACAAACCCACAATCCCCCCAAACAGCTAGAGACGGCATGGTCTGGTTTATATTTTATAATCTTAATTTTTGGTTCTCCTTTTATTTATAAAAGGAAAATAATGCTTCATCTGCTCTCTAATGCTTACATGTGTATATTTTATCTTGTTTACACATTTCCAAATGGAAACATATGTAACAGTTTGGGCTGGAGCAGAAAACTTTTCTTATGCTTTGATAACAAATACAAAACTTTTCTTATACTTTGATAACAAATTTCAATGTCAAATTTTAGAGGATTTTACAAGGTGATATTTGTTGTTATATTAGTATAAAGTTCAGTTTAAAAACTAGTAAACAAGAGTATTTTACTCTGGGTTCATAGTCATGCACTGTAAAGTTGAACTGTCCTTCCTAAACTGATTCTAGAGATTTCTACATGGAGTTATTTCCTTCCACTTTTTCACTCAAGAGTAGTCTCTTTATCACAACAAAGTTACTTATTTCTCAAGGAAAGCATATATAGAGTTTAAGTTCCTCTGTGATAAGAAATCCAGTGATGTATATAATTAAATAATTCCTCAGCACACAAATACATTTTTATGGCCTACTAAACAGTTTCATTTTTATTATCTCAATTTATTTTCAAAATGACATTAAGTGATAATCAGGATAGGGACTGTACCTCATGTTGTATATAGAAATATGCAAGGAGAGGCAGTGGGAATTAACTGGTGTGAATTAGTTTTTCAGTCAGGACATGCATACAATCATAAGGCACCTTTTATTACATATTTTCCCTCTCTCAATGATTCGTAATAGAATTTTCTATGATAGATTTTAATGACAGAGCTGAACAATGGGAGCCTAGACAGCCACTAACATATGTTTTTGACCCATGATGCTCTAAAGAGATGATCATTAATTCATAAATTAATTCAATAATTTCCTTATTAAATATTTATAATTATGCATTGAGTGCAATGTGATAAGAATTAGGTGAAAGATTATAATTTTTACTATAAGTTAAATATTTAAATTCTTTGCTCTCTAGGTAGGTCATATACTAACAGATGGAGGAAGTTTTAATCAGTTCTGTTTCTCTTCTGTAGAAAAAGCTAATAATATTCAATGTCAAATTTTAGAGGATTTTACAAGGTGATATTTGTTGTTATATTAGTATAAAGTTCAGTTTAAAAACTAGTAAACAAGAGTATTTTACTCTGGGTTCATAGTCATGCACTGTAAAGTTGAACTGTCCTTCCTAAACTGATTCTAGAGATTTCTACATGGAGTTATTTCCTTCCACTTTTTCACTCAAGAGTAGTCTCTTTATCACAATAAAGTTACTTATTTCTCAAGGAAAGCATATATAGAGTTTAAGTTCCTCTGTGATAAGAAATCCAGTGATGTATATAATTAAATAATTCCTCAGCACACAAATACATTTTTATGGCCTACTAAACAGTTTCATTTTTATTATCTCAATTTATTTTCAAAATGACATTAAGTGATAATCAGGATAGGGACTGTACCTCATGTTGTATATAGAAATATGCAAGGAGAGGCAGTGGGAATTAACTGGTGTGAATTAGTTTTTCAGTCAGGACATGCATACAATCATAAGGCACCTTTTATTACATATTTTCCCTCTCTCAATGATTCGTAATAGAATTTTCTATGATAGATTTTAATGACAGAGCTGAACAATGGGAGCCTAGACAGCCACTAACATATGTTTTTGACCCATGATGCTCTAAAGAGATGATCATTAATTCATAAATTAATTCAATAATTTCCTTATTAAATATTTATAATTATGCATTGAGTGCAATGTGATAAGAATTAGGTGAAAGATTATAATTTTTACTATAAGTTAAATATTTAAATTCTTTGCTCTCTAGGTAGGTCATATACTAACAGATGGAGGAAGTTTTAATCAGTTCTGTTTCTCTTCTGTAGAAAAAGCTAATAATATACATAACAGGGGTCAATAGATAGCAATAATTGTTATTTGGTACTGTAGATCAATTATGTCCCACCAGGGAAGAACACTGAAGAATACGTAGTTAAAACACTATGTATTTAACTCTTATTCGACTTTTAAGGTCCTGTTGAAGATCCAACTTTCCAAAGAAAGCTTTCTCTACCTCTCCAGCATTTCCCTGACCCAATTCTTCCAGTCAATGTCAGGATACAGGTTTGCATGAGATGTGATATTGGAGAGAGTACTTGCAACTTTGACAATTCAAGAGACCAGGTGAGTATCCTTTAGAATTTACTCTATTTCATACTATCATGTGAGGGTACTTCAAAAAGGTTTATGGAAGAATTCATATTACCTTTTTTTTTTTTTTTGTCTTTTTTCGTGTCCGGCAACGGATCACAACCCTCAGTGTCGCGCCCGTACCGGACCGGGACCGGCAACGGGATCACAACCCTCAGTGCTGCGCCCGCACCTCGCTCAGCCAGTGAGCGGGAACCGGTCTGTATGTGGGATCCGAACCCTCGGCGGGAGCGCTGCCGTGCTCCCAAGCGGCGTACTGTAGCAGTGCGCCACCGGGCCGGCCCCCATATTACCTTTTTAATTCCGTTTTTCCATTTTGAAGTACCCATCTATGCATTTCTTTACATCAGTTAACTTTGAATATGACTTCCTCATATATTTAATGTAAGGGCAGACGCTAGATTTGAATGCCACTGTGCCCAGGACAAGTTTTATAAACTTGGTTTTCTATAAATATGGGTGCTTTTTCTTGTTTACCACAAGTAAACAATTGGGCTAATATGATAGCTTTTCACACTTTTGTCATAAAGATATTGAATCATATGCATAATATGGTCATACCTCATTAAAAATTTTAATCTAACAATTGGTTTGATAAGTATCTGTCTAAAAATTCACAATATAAGTTGTTGCTAGTGATTTGTAAATGTGTGACATACTTCAGTTTTTATAATGAGTATAAACGGTGGTAGGTAAAGGCCAACTCACAAGTATGGTGTGGAAACTTCATAAAAGGAGACCTCGTTAGTGTACATAGCACTTCAATCAATCAAAATCCCATTGAAGAAATTAAGAGATTCTTGTAGACATGATATAAAATCTGAAAATTCCGATGTCCTGGAGTCAGACACACACAGCTTTAAATCACATTTCTAACACTTGCTAACCCTGTGGCTTCTCTGGGTTTTTATTTACTCACTATAATAAATGATACAAAATAACCACATGGGGGGGGGGGGCTGCTTTGATGCTTAAATGTAGCACATGGCAGCCCAGCAAAGTGTGTGGGAAACAAAAGCACAGACCAAATACTAGTCAGTTATTAAATTTCAGCAAGTCTCTGCTCTCTTTAGGTACTTTTTAAAACCACGTGTGTAAAAGGGAGATAACAGCAACTCCCTGTCATGTTTATGTAGCACATGCAGCTTAGGATTTTTGTGCTGCTTTTGTATGGATACAATAAATCAAAGATTGTTTACAGACTTTAAAAACATTTATTAATTTTTTTGCCATATTACATATTTTGCCTTTACAACATCAAGATCAATAAAAACAGAAAATATTACCTGGTTGTAATAAAAATGTAATAATTTTAAAGTTATGAATTTACTGTTTAATTAAAACTGTAGGTAAAATACTAGAAGCGCTGTAGTTGAACATCTCAAGAGATCATTAAACAAAATTTCTAAGACAAAGTAAAAGTATAAAATCATAAACTCACCTTTCTCCTCAAAGAGTACTCAAAGTCATAGATTTCAGACCAGACACAAGGAAAAGTCTGCTCACTAATATAAACAATAACACCAATGTTCCTTATCACACAGATTAAAGAATATTCGTTGCTGAGAATTTCCCTTAATGTTCTGCAGGAGTGGTCAGGTAGACAGGATTTCTCTTATCTGCAGTTTCTTATGACACCGTGTAACGAGAACTTCTAAGGAGAAAATTATCATTTCTTTACATTCAACTATAATGAAAACCTATTTCTATGACAAAAACTTTCCCCTATCCTAATTATCCACCACGCACAATTTCAGCCCTGAATTCAGTGCACTGCACTGTGGCAAATGGCACACATGGTTCGGCCTAAGAAGGTGGGGTCTCAGACTGAGCTGGCACATCTAAGGACGCTGACTTGTATTAAGCCTCAATGTGTTGGCTTCCCTGGGTGGTCCCCTCCCATCAGAAAGGATGGAGGAGGTGCACATTATCTCCATTCAATATTCCCAACCTTTATTAGCACAAAATGGACACAGAGAGATTTCTTCTGTCTGGGGGAAAACGTAAAGGGTGGAAAATGTAAAGGAAAAAAATAATAAACTATGAAAGAAAAATACCAAGAAATCCAGAAGGGTGTATTACTGTGTGTGTGTGTGTGTGTGTGTGTGTGTGTGTGTGTGTGTGTGTGTGTGTGAGAGAGAGAGAGAGAAAGAGAGAAAGAGAGAGGTCTGGATGTTTCCTCCCCCTCTCCCCAAAGTCATACGATGGTATTAGGAGGTAGGGCCTTTGGGAGGTGAGTCTCCATGGATGGGACGAATGCCCTTAGAAAGGAGGTCCAGGGGAGCTTGTCTGTCCTTCCACCATGTGAGGACACAGCCAGAATACGCCATGCATGAGCTAGAAGACGCCATGCATGAGCCAGAAAAGAAGACCTCAATTGACACTTAATCTGATAGTGCCTTGACCTTGAACTTCCAGCCTCCAGAACTGAGAAATAAATTTCTACTGTTAAGAAACCACCTAGTGACACCAAGCCAAGGGTTGCGATCCCCTTACCGGTCACAAAAAAGACAAGACCAGCCTTTATGGGCCGGCCCCGTGGCGCACTAGGGAAGAAGCCACCTAGTCTATGGTATTTTGTTACAGCAGCCTTAATAGGCTACAACGGAGAGACAGAGAGTGACGGGGACAAACACACACAAACACACACACACACACTGCACACACATTGAGAGAAAGAGACGCTTATGACACTCCCACTCGTTTGTTCTAACTTTGAGAAAATAAATGCCTTTGTTTAGTTGACAGCTTGTCAAAACGGTATGTGGTGCTGACATGGTATTTAAAATTTTAGCATTCCTTAATTCCATGTCTATATAGCTAGAATTTTAGAATCTTAACAGATACTGAGAATCTGTATGACTCTGCTTCCTTTCTTTCTAGTAGTATATTTTGCTATCTAGTAAACAAGACAATATATTTATACAAGAACATTGCAAAGAACAAACTGGAAATGTCATCAGTAAATTCCCAAGCTTCAAGTTTGTATTTTATACTGTAAGTTGCTGTATGGAAATTTGACTGCCTTGATATATCTATTTCTTAAAATATTTTAAAAATATGTAACTCTAATAAGCCTCTGTTGGGGAATTAGATATATCAGCATCTCACAGCACTACAAAAGCAGGTCCATCATTTTTATGTGCTCAGTATCCTCACTAAAGTTTAAGAATAAGTTTTAGTTAAAATGAATTCTTAGCTCTTGTACCTCTTTACAAGCTTCTTCACTTTGGAGATGTAATTATTTTGTTCTACAGGTTTTTATTTTCTTTAAAACTGGTAACTAAGTTTACGTCTAATAAATTTATGTATGTCTTTTAGATACCTGTTAACTAAGGAAGCATTCAAAGAAGGACGTTTCAAACACATCCACAGTGTGTCCTCTCGCAGGGTCAGTGGCTGTCTTAGGCCTGGATAGAGTTTTTCACATAAAGATGCTGCAGTTCTGGATTCAATGATTTTAGTTGCTGTGGAAGTCAGGTGTCTATCTCAGATAGACTGCTGAGATTTTTCTGGAATGGCAGAGAGCTGTCAGAAGTGATTGAGTTCTTGTAAGTACTCAGCTTTTCTTGATATTTGACAAGCACAAATGAAAAGTTTGCTGATTCATAG
>NW_007733471.1:10667-11074 GCF_000696425.1 Galeopterus variegatus | reverse complement strand
TGAAAAGTTTGCTGATTCATAGGTGTTAGGAACTCAGTCCGCCTTCTGTCATTCAGAGAGGAAATTAAAAATAAGAATTCTAAACAAAGCGAGTTTGAGCTTTTTTTTCTTAATTTGGAAAATTTATATTTTTTGAAATTGTAAAAACGTAATTATATTTAATTAATACATCATATATTAATTAGAGCATAAGAAAAATATTACAAAACATGCAATTAAAAATAAATAACTCTACCTAGCAAAACCTGATAGTATTTGATACTTCTTTCATTTCCAAAGTGGTTTTTTTTGTTTGTTTTTGTTTTGGGGTTTTTTTGGCACATAGCATTATAATCATTTAGTAGGAATCAATCTACATATACATTTTAATTTTTTTTTAGCTTAACATAAAATCATGATTGTTTCCC
>NW_007733471.1:6562-7025 GCF_000696425.1 Galeopterus variegatus | reverse complement strand
GGTGTCACATGGCAAACAGCTTGAGCAAGAGAAAGCTAACTTTCTCACTTGCTGTCCTTATAAAGCCATCAGAACTATGCCCTTTACTCCATGAATGGATCAATTCATTCACTAGGGCACAGTCCTCACAATCTAATCATCTCTTAAAGGCCCCACCCTTCAATTACCATAATTGGATTTTCCATCCTTTTAGTACTGTTACAATGGGTGTTAAGCTTCAATGAGTTTGGGGGCAGCATTCAATCCACAGCATATGGTCCCTTGTGACACAAATAAGTCAGTCACTCAGAGAAGAGCTCAACTAATCAATTAGTTCTTTCATGTTTTTTTTTTTTCTGTGATGATTATTAAGTAAAGAAGGAGCTGAAGTATTACTGGTGACTCAGTTTTGTTGAACTAAGCTTTGACTTGGTCATGGATAGCTTACTTAATATTATTATATTTTAAATGAGAACTTTAAAGA
>NW_007733471.1:0-1069 GCF_000696425.1 Galeopterus variegatus | reverse complement strand
CCTTTCAAGTTTAATCTTTTCGTGCTGACCCAGGTTCCTCCTCCCTTGCTGTCCTCTGCACAGCTTCTAAATTGGTGACAGTTCCTTCCATGGTGGAAATAGCCAGACCAAGTATTGCTTCTTCTCTACTCCTCTTTATTTCATTTGTATTTGGCAGACATTCTCACTGTAATTGCACCAATGTGGATTTTATTATGTTTTCCATATAACAAAACAAAGCCTGTTGTAGTCATTCTTGATTAAAACTTCTGCTTCTTGGGTAAAATTCCAACCCTACTTTTGGTTTATCTTCAGCTGGTCTTTGACTTTTGCCAGTTCCTTCACAGAATTCTATCAGCGCTTTTCGAATCAATGTATCAAAAATTATGGAGTTTGTCAACTTTAATACATTTTTTGTTTTCAATGCAATATCTTTTTGTTCTATTCAATAGTGCATAGTTTAAGCTGTAGGTATTATTTTCCACACATGAAGAATTCTTGGTTTTATTTGCTTGGTTTGTTTGTTTGTTTGTTTGTTTGTTTATTCATCTATCTATCTATCTATCTATCTATCTATCTATCTATCTATCTATCTATCTATCTATCTATCTATCTATCTATCTATCTATCTATCTATCTATCTATCTATCTATCTATCTATCTATCTATCTATCTATCTATCTATCTATCTATCTATCTATCTATCTATCTATCTATCTATCTATCTATCTATCTATCTATCTATCTATCTATCTATCTATCTATCTATCTATCTATCTATCTATCTATCTATCTATCTATCTATCTATCTATCTATCTATCTATCTATCTATCTATCTATCTATCTATCTATCTATCTATCTATCTATCTATCTATCTATCTATCTATCTATCTATCTATCTATCTATCTATCTATTTATTTTGAGAAGTTCTGTTACCACATCTTTAAAACTTCCCCCATCCCCATTATCTGTATTCTTTTGACACCGTAGGACAGAGTCTGGGAGCCCTGCCCGCTGGCCTCAACGCTCTCTGTCCTGGACTCTGCCACAGAGTCAAAGAAAAACAATTCTACATACACAGTGTTTA
>NW_007733470.1:130822-131362 GCF_000696425.1 Galeopterus variegatus | reverse complement strand
GGACATTTTCACTATGTTGATTCTTCCAATCCAAGAGCACGGGATATCTTTCCATCTTCTTTTTATCCTCTCTAATTTCTCTCAGCAGTGGTTTGTAGTTCTCATTATAGAGATTTTTAACATCCTTGGTTAACTAAATTCTTAAGTATTTTATTTTTTTGGTGGCTATTGTAAATGGGCTGGCTTTCTTGATTTCTCTTTCTGCATGTTCACTATTGGAGAAAAGAAATGCTACTGATTTTTGTGTGTTGATTTTGTATCCTGCTACTGTGCTGAAATCATTTATCAACTCCAAGAGTTTTTTTTTTTTTTTTTTTTGTCTTTTTTGTGACCAGTAAGGGGATCGCAACCATTGGCTTGGTGCCACCCGCACCGTGCTCAGCCAGTGAGCGCACCAGCCATTCCTATATAGGATCCAAACACGCGGCGGGAGCGTCACTGCGCTCCCAGCACCGCACTCTCCTGAGTGCGCCACGGGACCGGCCCTCCAAGAGTTTTTTTGTAGAGGCTTTATGCTGTTCGATATATAGGATCATGTCA
>NW_007733470.1:117973-127832 GCF_000696425.1 Galeopterus variegatus | reverse complement strand
ACGAGCTGCTTGGGGACAGTTTGTTGGTCACTGGTTGACATGCTGTTACTGGGCAGTTTCTTCTCAGCGCATCCTATCTAAATGTTCTAAAGAGTGTCTAGTGACACACACTGGCACGTCAACAGGTGCATATGTGCGAAGCAGGAGTTGCGTGAAGGACGTGGGAGAATTCTGGACAGTTTTAGAAAATCCTTGGAAATAGTTCTTAGAAAAGCAACATGAGCCCCTCCTCTGTGCTTTTCCCAGCCCTCTTTTGACGGGGTCGGGCAGAAAGTGACCTCATTAACTTTCACACCACTTAGCCACTGTGAGAGGGCTGCGGGTGCTGCAGCGTGGCAGCATGGACCCGTCTCAGACAAGGTCTGCCTGCAGAGTCTGGTCCTTCGTCCTGCTGAAAGCAGGTGCCAAGTCTTTGTTTTGTGGCCCTGAGTGTTGGAAAAGTTCTTCCTTTCCTTTTCCACCAGGGCATTCAGGCACTTCTGTTAAACAAAGCCTCTAATTAAAAATCCTTTCAGGGGAGACAAAAAAAATTGGACATCTCTATGGCCTGATTCTTTTCATTTCTGTTATATGGACAGCAAAATAAGGTTCCTCCTGTTGGTAATAAATTCCATTTCTATGGAGTCCATTAACTCCTAATACGTTTTTAGAAGATTAATACGTTGTGATATTTGTGTTGATCATATTTTCATCTGTCTTCTCCAAAGAGCTTTGTTTATGTTTNGCTACCTCAGTGACTGCTCAGTTGGCCACTAGTGCCTTGCGTGTTTGGTTGCCTCTGGTCTTGGGCCTCTCCGGGGAGCCACCTCTCTTAGTCAGCTTGGACTCTGCCAGGCTGCTCGATCACAGGGTGGTACTGTAGGGTGTGTGGTCTGTGCTGAGCTTCCACCTCCCGTGCTGGACTTCTCCCTGTTCTGTGCGCTCTGGCCCGGGCTGCTGGGATGCGCCGAGGCACCGCAGAGCGTGTGGTCTCTGCAGAGCTTCCCCTTCCCCTGCAGGAGGTCGCCCCCCTCTTTGCGCGCTAGACCAGGCTTGGGATGGAGCCGAGTGGTGGCGGTGAAGCCTACCTGCTGCTGGATCATGTGGCGGCCCCCCCACAGGGTGTGTGGACTCTATGGAGCTTCTATCTGCCCTGCTGGAAGTATCTGTGCTCCGTATGCATTGGGCCAGGCTGCTGGATCACGGGGCAGTACCACAGGGTGAGTGGTCTCTGCTGAGCTTCCACCTCCCGTGCTGGACTTCTCCCTGCTCCGTGTGCACTAGGCCAGGCTTAGGATGGAGCTGGGTGGCGGCAGTGAAGCCTACCTGCTGCTGGATCATGCTGTGGCGGCACCCCACAGGTTGTGTGGACACTACGGAGCTTCTATCTCCCCTGCTGGACGTCTCTGTGCTCCATATGCATTGGGTCAGGCTGCTGGATCGCGGGGCAGTGGTGTGGTCCCTGTGGAGTTCCTGCCTCTCCAGCCAGATGTCTTTCTGCTCCGAGCGCACTAGGCCAGGCTGGGAATGGAGCTGGGTGCCTGCGGTGAAGCCTACCTGCTGGATCTCGCAGTGGTGGCCCCACAGGGTGTGTGGTTTCTGCCGAGCCTCTGCCTCCCCTGTCAGACATCTCCCCACTCTGTGTGCACTGGGCTGGGCTGGGAATGGAGCTGGGTGGCGGCGGTGAAGCCTACCTGCTGGCTCGTGCGACGGTGGTCCCGCAGGGCATGTGGTCTCCGTGGAGCTTCTGCCTCCCCCGCTGGACATCTCCCCCTTCCATATGCACTTGATGTTATGTTTTTATAGTTTAAATCGGTTGATTTGTGGGTGAGAGTGACGCTAGGGACCGTCTATTCCGCCATCTTGACCGGAATTAAGTGTTTTTAGGTTACACCTATTTTTTTTCCATTAAACAGTGGAAGGTTTTAAGCCATATAGAAACACATGACANGCCATCTTGACCGGAATTAAGTGTTTTTAGATTACACCTATTTTTTTTCCATTAAACAGTGGAAGGTTTTAAGCCATATAGAAACACATGACATTGTAAGTTAAGAAGCAAATAAACAGGAGGTAAGAGCTGGCTTTTCCTTTACCTTCCACAGAATGGGCTCTTCAGAGTCGTAAAGGGAAGAGAGATGAATAAAGACGTTTAGAAAGGTAATGACAACAGGAAAGTTTGGTTAACAGTGTCTTCAACGGAATCTTGTGGAATAGGAATGATAGGTAATTTCGGTTGTAGCTGAGTGGCTTTTCTGAGCCTTCAAGCAGTTTAAAATGAGAGGCGAAAGTAGCCCTGTTTGAAGTGCTGGCTGGTACCTCGCTGGTTATGCAGTCGCACGTGGTGCGGGTCCCTTAGTGTAAGTCGGTTAGGCTCTGTCTTGTCTGTGGGTGATGAGGGGAGACTTCCATTGCTGGAAGCACTTCTCCTGCTGGGCCTCGCTCAGCTCCGCCTGGGGAGGGAGGGCAAAGTCCAGCCAAGGGGCGCGTGTCTGGAAGGGCTGGGAGCCCTCCAGAGACCAGCCGGTGGGACACTGTGCTTGCTGGCCTCTGGGTTGGGTCATTGGTCCATGTCCCTGAGTCATGTCAGGGCCAGCTCTGTCTTGTCTACTTTGCCCAGAGGGAAGTGGCAGTCTGCCCTGGGAGCCACCCTGTGCCCACTGTTAACCTAGAAAAAGACATTCGAGGACAATATCTCCACATATGTTGCATTTATTTGTGAATAGAAATAGGATTATAATCCAGACGCACACCATGGCCAGCCACGAGCACATGGGGTGCAAGAAGAAGGAAGGGAGAGGTTCACACGAGCTGCTTGGGGACAGTTTGTTGGTCACTGGTTGACATGCTGTTACTGGGCAGTTTCTGCTCAGCGCATCCTATCTAAATGTTCTAAAGAGTGTCTAGTGACACACACTGGCACGTCAACAGGTGCATATGTGCGAAGCGGGAGATGCGTGAAGGACGTGGGAGGATTCTGGACAGTTTTAGAAAATCCTTGGAAATAGTTCTTAGAAAAGCAACATGAGCCCCTCCTCTGTGCTTTTCCCAGCCCTCTTTTGACTGGGTCGGGCAGAAAGTGACCTCATCAACTTTCACACCACTTAGTCACTGTGAGAGGGCCGCTGGTGCTGCAGCGTGGCAGCACGGACCCGTCTCAGACAAGGTCTGCCTGCAGAGTCTGGTCCTTCGTCCTGCTGAAAGCAGGTGCCAAGTCTTTGTTTTGTGGCCCTGAGTGTTGGAAAAGTTCTTCCTTTCCTTTTCCACCAGGGCATTCAGGCACTTCTGTTAAACAAAGCCTCTAATTAAAAATCCTTTCAGGGGAGACAAAAAAAATTGGACATTTCTATGGCCTGATTCTTTTCATTTCTATTATATGGAGAGCAAAATAAGGTTCCTCCTGTTGGTAATAAATTCCATTTCTATGGAGTCCATTAACTCCTAATACGTTTTTAGAAGATTAATACATTGTGATATTTGTGTTGATCATATTTTCATCTGTCTTCTCCAAAGAGCTTTGTTTATGTTTTTCTGTGATTTGCTTGGTGATGTAGGCTTTGCATGTAATAAGTAATCCCAATTTTTAAAAAAAGTCTGTTTCTAGGCCACTTAACACTTGTAGTCATATTGCAAGAGGGGACCACACAAGAAAGATCAGCAGCCCAGTTGATCCCCAGGCACAGGACCCTCTGAGAGCTGAGCTGCTGCACAGAGGGTTAGGGGATCGTGTTGTCCTCTTCAGGCTGAAGCAGGTGAAAGTCTAGTTCTCGGACTAGCTCTCCCTGAGCAGGGAAGCCTTGACCGCAGTTGCACAGGAGTGGCGAGAGAGTGGAGAAGGGCTGGGCAGTGCCTGGGATGCCTATGGACCTTCAGTAGCAAGATTGGAGGCCACCAAGTAGTTGTCCCCCCCAAGCTGCTTCTTGGACAAAGCCTCATACTTTTTTTTTCCAGAACCACCACCCTGCTATTAGGCTCTGCAACTGTCCTTGAAAATCTGGCATGGTGAGGGGAGCCAACCTTGCATGAGCCCAAGACTAGCCCTGTGTAAACCTTGTGGTGGATGTGGTATTCTCTGAGGGCGAGCAACTTGCACAGGTCACCCACTGGCCAGGGCAGGGGAGCAGGATTGGACCCCAGCCTATACCATTCAGGTCTGTTTCTTTCCTTGGCTGGTTCCTCCAGCAAGCCTCAGTGTGATGGTTTTCACTCTGGAACATCTTGAGGAAAACAGGAAAAACAAAAATCAACACATCTGAGCAAACTGAAAACTTTTCAGTTAAAACAAGTTGCGAAAACCCCCCACAAAACAACAAAATAAGTCTCCGTCCCAAAGTCCAGAACCGGTGGCTGAGGAGGGTGTGCATGCCTGGCCCAGCACTAGCCCTGCGCAGTCCTCCTGGATGCAGGTGTTGGAGGTGTGGGGGCTGAGCTGTTTCAGCTCCCCCATGCGCAGGAGGCTTCCCAGTGATATTTGCAGAACCCTGACATCTGCATTCAGTGTGGGGGAAAAATTAGAGAGATTGAAAGGTTTCCAGTCTAGGCCCAGCATTTTATGCCTCAGTATCCACCCCTTGCAAGCAAAGATAATCAAAGGTAATCAGCTCTCGGGAGATCATCTGTGTAGACTTTTTTTTTTCACAGTGCTAAGTAAAAGTCAGAGACTTTTGCAGTAAGGTCAGACTACAACAACTTTAAAAATACACATTTTTCATTGAAGGCAAAGTAAAATATCTTGCTTATATTGCTGACCAAGTTTTTATAAAACCTCTTGGGGAGAACTCCAGAAGTACGTATGTAAGGATAAACATGTACATGGCCTCATGTATGTGTGGGGGAAAGGAAATGATCGTGCTCAAACCTTTAACTCCCACTGTTTGCTCAGGCAGCCGGGGTGTGGCGGGGCTCACTGTGGGTTTAGTCCGTGGATAAGCTCTGCCCGGATGGTGCCACGGCCTCCTCTGCGGGAGCTCAGGCTCTGCGGGAGCTCAGGCGGAGGCTGTGCGGTCCCCCTGGAGCAGCAGTGGTGCAGGTGCGGTGTGATCACGCGCACACGATGAAGGGGGCAGGAAGCTGTGGGTGTGGGCTTGGCACATCGTCAGGTACGCTGCTGTCTAGATGTATCTGTGACTAAAAGGATGCTGGAATTTGGATGGTAATGTAGAAGCCATGCATTCAAGTGATCAAAAAAGACATAACAGGCCATCAAAGACCAAACTCTGATTTTTTTTTTTGTATGTCCTCTCAGTAGGTTTAGATTTTTATGGAGTTTCTTAAATTATATATTGACAAACTTTTTAGCGTTTTATTCAGTTTAGTTTTCCAGGACACTATGGTGATGCAGATGTAGGTGTCCGGGTGTCTGGGTTGCCCGTTGTCTTCCCACATCAACGTTTTTCTCTCCAGGCCTGTTCATGGCTGTCCCCACACCCTCCCTGCTGACTTTCCTTCAGGCAGGGTTTGGCTTTCAACTTTGTCCTTGTTCTGCGTTCAGTGGTGCTTCCTTTCCGGGGTGGACTTATTTACGTATTTTTCTTCTTTCCCATGCTTGGTTGTATCCTTTTGTAACCTTAGTGTTTCTTGACTTCTTGGGTGAGTCTGTGTTCCCCAGTTTCCTTCGCCCCGGGTAAGTGCTGTGTGTTCTCCGCTCTTTGTATTTCCTGTTTTTATTTTCAGGATGTAGATCCTGAATTCCATCCTCTTCAATTACCACCTATCAGAGTGGAGGGAATTCCTCCAGAACCAACTGTTTGCAGCTGGCTCCAGGTTTGTGAGTGAGCGCGTACTTGTGGGAGGAGTGTGCGTGTTGAGTAGGTGTGTACGTGTGAAGTGCTTTGGCCTTTCCTTCGTTTCAGAAGGCAGGGACCAGCAGAGGACAGTAACACCTGTCTCCACCTGCAGCTTGATTGTGAGTGGCACGTGGGCCTATGTTCTAGTTCTGCCTCCCCAGCTTTCCACCTCTGTTTACTTTTTACTTTTTTTTTTTAAAAGAGATTCAAGTGAAGCAGTGGGAGTGGAAGAAGGAACAGATAAATCTGTGACTGGCTGTGATCAATGAGTTGTAAACATCAGTGCGCTAGGACCCGCCCACCTCTGTTTTCTTGTAGTCAGTGAGTTTTAAGGGAAAAGTGGGCTGAGGCATTTTCATTCCATCATCTTTACAACTGGAAGTATATTACATACAAAATTTATTTTATTATAACCTGTGACTTTTTTTACATTACTATTGAGATGAAATTCAGATACTATACAATTCACCCATTTCAAGCATACAATTCAGTGCTTTCAGTGTATTCACAGAGCTGTGCATCCATCACCACAATCAATGCTAGGACATTTTTATTGCCCTAAACAGAAACCCCATACCTTTTAGCTGTCACCCACCAAAAACTCCCTATCCTCCAGCCTTAGGCAACTACTAGTCTGCGTTCTGTTTCTTTAGATTTACCTGTTTGGGCCATTTCATGTAAATGGGATCATATAATAGGTGATCTTTCGTGTCTGGCTTTTTCCACTTAGCATATTTTCAAGGTTTGCTCATGTTGTAGTATGTATCAGTGTCTTTTTTGGCTGAATAATATTCCATCGTTTGTATATACCACATTTTATTTATCCTTTTTTTTTTTTTCCTTTTTTTTGTCTTTTTTTTTTCTTCGTGACCGGCAACGGATCGCAACCCTCAGTGTCGCGCCCGTACCGGGCTGGGACAGGCAGCGGGATCGCAACCCTCGGTGTTGCTCCCGCACCTCGCTCAGCCAGTGAGCGGCCGGTCTGNATTTTTATTGCCCTAAACAGAAACCCCATACCTTTTAGCTGTCACCCACCAAAAACTCCCTGTCCTCCAGCCTTAGGCAACTACTAGTCTGTGTTCTGTTTCTTTAGATTTACCTTTTTGGGCCATTTCATGTAAACGGGATCATATAATAGGTGGTCTTTTGTGTCTGGCTTTTTCCACTTAGCATAATGTTTTCAAGGTTTGCTCATGTTGTAGTATGTATCAGTGTCTTTTTTGGCTGAATAATATTCCATCGTTTGTATATACCACATTTTATTTATCCATTAATTGATGAACATTCGGTTGTTTTCACATTTGGCTAGTAAGTACAAGTTTTTTGTTTTTGTTTTTGTTTTCTGACCAGTAAGGGATCTTAACCCTTGACTTGGTGTTGTCAGCACGACGCTCAGCCAGTGAGCGGGAACCGGTCTGTATGTGGGATCCGAACCCTCGGCGGGAGCGCTGCCGCGCTTCCCAAGCGGCGCACTGTAGCAGTGCGCCACCGGGCCGGCCCTATTTATCCATTAATTGATGAACATTCAGGTTGTTTTCACATTTGGCTAGTAAGTACAAGTTTTTTTGTTTTTGTTTTTGTTTTCTGACCAGAAAGGGATCTTAACACTTGACTTGGTGTTGCCAGCACGACGCTCACCCAGTGAGCTAACCGGCCATCCCTATATAGGGATCTGAACCCGTGGCCTTGGTGTTATCAGCACGGCACTCTCCTGAGTGAGCTAACCGGCCATCCCTATATAGGGATCTGAACCCGTGGCCTTGGTGTTATCAGCACGGCACTCTCCTGAGTGAGCTAACCGGCCATCCCTATATAGGGATCCGAATCCGTGGCCTTGGTGTTATCAGCACCACACTCTCCCAAGTGAGCCACGGGCCGGCCCTAAGTACAAGTTTTTGAGTAGACATAGCTTTTCACTTCTCTTGGGTGTATAAATACTTAGGAATGGCATATCTGGACCAGAGGGTAACACTATGTTTAACCTTTTGAGGAACTGCCGGATTGGTTTCTAAAGTGGCTGCACCAATTTACAGTCCCACCAGCTGTGTGTGAAGGTTTCCGATTTCTTGATATCCTTGTTAATACTTATCTGATGACTTTCATTATAGTCATCCTGGTGGGTATGAAGTGGTATCTTGCTGTGGTTTAGCTCTGCATTTCCCTAATGATCAGTAGTGTTGAGCTTCTTCGTATGTGCTTATTGACCATTTGTACTTTTCTTGGAGAAATGCCTATTCAGATTCTTTGCCCATTTTTTAACTGGGTTGTCTTTTCATTATTGAGTTGTATATGTATTCTAGATATCAGGTATATGATTGCAAATATTTTCTCCCATTTTGTGGGTTGTGTTTCTTGGTGATATCAAAAGTTTTTAATTTTGGCAAAGTTCAACTTAACCTGTTTTTTCTTTTTCTCTTCCATTTAGGTCTTTGATCCGTTTCTAGTTAATTTTGTATATGGTGTGAGGTAGGGGTCCAGCTTCATTCTTTTGCATTTGGATATTCAGTTGTCCCAGCATCTTGGCACCCTTATTGAAAATCAGTTGAAGATAGATGTGAGGGTTTATTTCTGGACTCTCAGCTCTGTTCTTGTATATTCTATCTGTATGTCTGTTCTTTTACCACTACCACACAGCCTCAATGGCTGTAGCTTTGTAGTAAGTTTTGAGATTAGGAAGTATTAGTTCTTCAATTTTGTTCTTTTTCAAGATTGGTTTTTTTTTGTTTTTTTGTTTTGTTTTGTTTTTTGTTTTTTGACCGGTAAGGGGATCGCAACCCTCAGCATGGTGTGGTCTGCACCATGCTCAGCCAATGAGTGCACCGGCCATCCCTACAGAGGATCTGAACCCGTGGCCTTGGTGCTACCAGTGCCACAGCACTCTCCCAAGCAAGCCACGGGGCCGGCCCTTCAAGATGGTTTTTGACTCTTCCTAGTCCCTTGCATTTTCATCTGAATATTAGGATCAGTTTGTCAGTCTCTGCAAGGAAGCCACCTGGAATCTTGGTGGGGCTTGCATTGTATCTGTAGATCTATTTGGGGACTATTGTTGTCTTAACAATATTAAGTCTTCCAATCAATTAATGGGACATCTTCCCATTTATTTAGGTCTTTAATATCTTTCAATATTATTTTGTTCTTTTCAATGTATGGATCTTACTCTTGTTTTCTAATTGTTTTATTCTTATTTTGGAGTGTTCATTGCTCCATAGTATATAAAATACAGTGGATTTTTATAGTAATATAAAAAATTAGTTAATATTCATAGTTAACTATAAATAACATTATTTGTTTTGTCTTAATCTATGTCTTGCTGTCTTGCTGAACTTGTTTATTAGTTCTGAAAGCCTCTCAGTATGGCTTAGATTGTGCCGATTTATTGGTATCTCCTTGTCTCTCATGACCTTGGCGACTTTGATGAATTTTGTGGAATATTTTATGGAGCAGCCCTCACGTTGGGTTTGTCTGATGTTTTCTCATGATTAGACTGGGGTCGTGAGCCTGGGGGAGAGTGCAGAGTTGCTCTTATCATGCAGCGTGTTGGGCTCCCCTACGTGCTCTGCTGGTTGGAGCCATGGAGTCCAGCCCACCCTCCAGGGGGCGGGGATTAAGCTTCACCTCCTGCAGTGGAAGAACAGCAGAGGAGGTGTGGACTTTGTTAAAACCCCCACAGTGATTAACAGGTGTTTGAGGGAGGCACCTGGAGGCTGTGCGGGTCCTCTTGTCCTTGAGCTGTGCCCACTGGCGTTAGCATCCAGCTCCTGCCTCTGTTGGTGGTTACTGTGGTGTTCTGTGGTGGTTTCTCCTCCTCTCGTTCCTTCCACATCTATCACTGGGAGTCTCTGTGAGGGAGATGTGGCCCTCCTTCCCCACTCATTTTTCCCGGGCCTTACTTTTGATGGCTGGGCAGGAGGCAGCATGGAGTGGTGTGTTGAGAGCAAGGACTCTGAGTGAAGGCCACTGCCATCCAGCACTCAGTGGTGGTTGTCAGAAGCTCATGGTAGCCTGCATGGGGGCTCTTAGAGCCCTGCTGGGTGCCCAGGAGGGGCCAGATGCAGTGGCTATCCTGGTGACCGCACTTCACTTACACGGAGCTG
>NW_007733470.1:115147-117593 GCF_000696425.1 Galeopterus variegatus | reverse complement strand
TTTTGATGGCTGGGCAGGAGGCAGCATGGAGTGGTGTGTTGAGAGCAAGGACTCTGAGTGAAGGCCACTGCCATCCAGCACTCAGTGGTGGTTGTCAGAAGCTCATGGTAGCCTGCATGGGGGCTCTTAGAGCCCTGCTGGGTGCCCAGGAGGGGCCAGATGCAGTGGCTATCCTGGTGACCGCACTTCACTTACACGGAGCTGGCATGTACTGTGGCCCCCAAGGCCAGCAGCAGGCAACAGGCACGAAACACTCTTCTGCCTCGTGGGAACAGATGCGCCCACTTGGCCGAGCAGCTTCTGTCGAGAGCAGCTTCTGTTGACTGTGCCAGCGCGTGCCAAGTAGTGGACGAGTGTGTCGGAGCTGTGCTGAGGCTTCACGTTTAATACTGGAAAATACTTCCTACCCTGCGGGGCCGTTTTATTCCTTATCACAGATGTGAGGGGGTAGCTTGCCCAGGGCATGCAGTGGTACAAGGCCCAGCTAAGCGAGACCTGGATCTGTCCAGTTCTGGGAGCCTCCCCACACACCAGGGACAGTTAGTTTACAGTCACCTGGGAGCTCCGGAAGGCCGGGGAAGAGACCACTGTGCTTTGAAGGGGTGCTCTGGGTGGGCCGCCTTGGAGGGCTTAGGTTGGCAACGGCTCCCTGACGTGAGGTGTGAGTATGGGATCAGCATAAATGAAAGTCCTAAGCAGGTACTTTGTGAATCTAATGAGAAATCTAAGATCTTTTCTTTTGCTTCTTCAGCGTATTTATTACCTTTCCCTGGAATTCTACATGGGCCGCACGCTGCAGAACACGATGGTGAACCTGGGCCTTCAGAATGCATGTGATGAAGCCATTTACCAGGTACAGGGCCTGGGCTGGGCTTCTGGGTGGCCTCGTGCTGGATTGAGGTTTTAATCCATTTTCCCCAGACATGGCCCTGACATTTGTTTGCAGATGTCTGGGAATGTAGAAATGACTTACATGTTCTACCTGACTGCAGAATGGGCTGGTGTGGGGGGTGCTTCTCTTTCTCAGGGACAGAAAGTAAGAACTGAGTGGGAGACTAGTACATGGAGTACAAGGATGGGGTGGAATTGTGATGCTGAGGTTCGCAAGTTTCCAGAAACCATTGCACTCCCCACGCCCATCCCAGGGGCAGATTTAGAACATGGCAAAGTGGGCAGTACTGTCCCATTTCTGCTTACTTCTTTGAACTGGTGACCCACCTCTGGTTTCCCTCCCTCCACCCCTCAGGAACCTCCTGAGCTCATCCCACCCTCCAGTTATAAAATTGTCCTTTCTGCCCTAATCAGAATGAAAACTGCCTTTCCTGAAGGAGTCTTCGTTAGCATTTAATCACTTTGCATTTAATCCTTCCATGGTCCACTGGCAGTTTTAGAGCAGAGTGTCGGTGGGTGCAGCTCATCCTCCTCCTCTGACTCTGGCAGACTTTCTGGAGTGTAAGCATGGAGCCTTCTCCTCTTGCCATGTGTGGAAGGGTCTTCACAGAGGTGTCCCTCCGCCCCAGCACCCTGCCCCTGCCTCTGCTTTTGTCTGCCTTGGGTTGGGGTGGAAGGAGCTTAGGGGTCTTGCTAGGGGTGTGAGTGCAGCGTGGTTGGGAGGCGGCTCAGCAGGGGACACCTGTCTCCCCTCCCCTGCACCAGGACTTAGTGTAGAGGAGTGTCTGAGCACATCTTTTCAGTAGGCACAAGAAAATGGAACAAAAATCCCACTCTCCAAGATGGGAATCTGATGCTCAGAATTATCCAACATGATAGATGTTAGCCTGGCAGGTGACTTGTCATTTAAGTTCTCTTTACTGAGTGTTGACATTAGGCTGTGTCTGTGAGGAGTGCAGAACATGTGTATCAGGAGTACAGAACTGCAGTACCTTAGTCGTATCTTCTGTGGATCTTACAGTTGTATAAAGTGTTTTCCTTTCTGAAACCTTTTCTCTTTATACAATTCTTACATAAAGACTTTAAGGAATGTTTACACCATAAATATGCAATATCTATTTATAACTTCTATTACACAAATAATGTATTAATCTTAGAAAGTTAGAAAATATAGGTGAGCATGTATCCTTTTAAACTTTGTACATTTTTTTGTTAAAACTGGTATTCTTTTGCAGTTTAGCTTTTAATTAGTCTTATGTTTGAACTTCAGTGTCTCTAGGCCCGTGTTTGCTGGGCCCTTTTAGATGTGGGACAGGTGCCAGATGCCTGGGAGGGAGGAAGACCATGGTGCAGGGCCTGAGCCAGCCTCCACCCCAGCCCCCACTTGCACTGCAGTGTCAAGAAAGACACATGACACAGCTGTATTGTACAGGGCTAGAAAATCGTTCTCTCCTGATTGAGCTGTCAAAGACACACTAAAAATTGTTTTTATTATAGAAAATTTTAAATATGTACAAAAATTGAGTAATGTTACAGTGAACTTCTTTTTTTTTTT
>NW_007733470.1:112965-114196 GCF_000696425.1 Galeopterus variegatus | reverse complement strand
CCGCACTTCCCAAGCGGCGCACTATAGCAGTGCACCACCGGGCCGGCCCTACAGTGAACTTCTACCACATTCCCCTCACCTGGCTTCACCAGCCCTCAGCTCAACCCACGGTGAGGGTGTTCCACTCACCCCACCCACCACTCCGAGAGTGTTCAGCCAACATCACACAGCACAATATTTACCTTGTAAATATCTCAATAGATTAGCTCTAAAAGATAGGGACTCTTAAAAATTGTTATACATCCCCAAAATATTGACAGTAATTCTTTAATATCAGTTTTTCAGGCAGTGTATACATTTCTTTGATTGCCTTATGCTTCTTTTAGTGGTATGTTCAGAGACTAAGTTGCATTAGGTTTCTGTGTCTCTCAAATCTCTCTCAGTAGTATCTCCTTTTTTATTTTTCTGCTGTGCAGTTTATTTGTCAGGGCTGGGTTTGTCCTGTGGAGTTGCACAGTCGCCTCTAACCACTCTTGTCCCCACCTGTGCTGAGCCACCTGCTTTGTCCCAAGGACGGCTGTTGCTGCACTTCTATTCACCATTGTACCAGACGTTCCAGCCAGGTAGTTAGGCAAGAAAATGAAATAAAAGGCATCCAGCTTAGAAAGGAAGAAGAAATAGAACTATCTCTATTTGTAGATGACATCTAGAAAATCCTAAGGAATCCACTAAGAGAATATTAGAACTAATGAATGAGTTCAGCAAGGTTGCAGGATGTAGGATCAGTCTACGAAATCAACTGTATTTTTATACACCTGCAGCCAACAATCCAAAATGAAATTAAGAAAACAATTCCATTTACAATAGAATCAAAAAGAGTAAAATAGTAAAATTTGATACCTAAATCTACTTAGGTATAAATTTAACACAAAAAAGCAAAACTTATAATTAAAGAAGACTTAAAAATGGAAAGACATCCTATGTTAATGGCTTGGAAGACTTAATGTTAAGACAGCAATACTCCCCAAATTGATCTACAGATTCCGTGTACTCGCCATCAAAGTTCCAGCTGGCTTCTTTGCAGAGATTGACAGGCTGATCCTAAAATCCAGATGGAGATGCAAGGGACCACAAATAGTCAAAACAGTCTTGGAAAAGGAAAACAAAGTTGAAAGACACACTTCCCTGTTTCAAAGCTTACTGCAGAGCAACAGTCATCATGGCAGTGTAGTACTGACATCAGGATAGACATACAGACCAGTGGAGTAGACTCGAGAGTCCAGAAATAAAC
>NW_007733470.1:110150-111052 GCF_000696425.1 Galeopterus variegatus | reverse complement strand
ATGACTAGTGATGTTAATCATCTTTTCATGGGCTTATGGGCCCTTTGTACATCTTCTTGAGAAAAGCCTGTTCAAGTTGTTTGCCCATTTTTGAATTGGTTGTTTGTTTTTATTGAATTTTAAGAGTTCTCTATTCGAATATTTATATCTTAGATATATGATTTGCAAATATTTTCTCCCATTCTGTAGGTTGCCTTTTTACTCTGTTGATTGACAGTGTCCTTTGATGCACAAAAGTTTGTAATTTTCATAAAGACCAGTTTGTCTATTTTTTTCTTTCATTGCCTGGGCTTTTGGTGTCATATATGGTCTATTGACTTTTTAAAAGACCATTCAATGGAGAAAGAATAATCTTTCCAACACGTGGTGCAGGGACAACTGGATTTCCACACGGCAAGTGAGTGAAGTTGGATCCCTACCTCACACCACATACAAAAATTAATTCAAAATGGATCAAAGACCTAAACGAAAGAGCTGAAACCACAAAACTTTTTGAAGAATGTATAGGAATAAATCTTCATGAACCTGGGATTAGCCAATAGTTTCTTAGTTTTGANCATCCAGTCTCCACAACTTTTTCATCTTCCCAAACAAACTGTATGCCCATGGACTACAACTCCCCACTCTCCTCGCCGTCAGCCCCTGAAACCACCATTCCACTTCTCGTCTCTGAATTTGACTCTACTAGGTACCTTGGGTGAGTGGAAATATATAGTATTTGTCCTTTTGTGACTGTCTTATTTCACATTGGAAAAAGCCCTCAAGGTTTATCCAGTTGGTAGCATGTGTCAGTACTTCATTCCTTTTCAAGGCTGAGTAATATCCCATTATATAGGTAGAAGGAATTCTTCTGTCAGTGGACGCCTGCGCGGCTTCCACCTTTTTTTTTTTTTTTTTTTTTC
>NW_007733470.1:107632-108271 GCF_000696425.1 Galeopterus variegatus | reverse complement strand
TAAATCTGTTGAGTCTAGTATCCAGAATACATAAAGAACTTTTACAATTCAACCGCAAAAAGATAAACAAATTTTAAAACTGGGCAAAGGACTTGAATAGACATTTCTCCAAAGAAGATATCCACATGACTAACCAGCACATGAAAAGATGCTCAACATCACTAGTTATCAGGGAAATGCAAATCAAAACCACAATGAGATGTTACTTCACATCTGCGGGAGTGACTAATCATGACAGAGGATGTGTTGGTTAGGATATAGAGAAATTGGTTCCCTGTTGTGATTATAAAAGTGTTGTAGTCACTTTGGAAGATGGTCTGGCAGTTACTCAAAAAGTTAAGCATAGAATTACCATGTAACCTAGCAATTCCACTCCAAGGGATGTGCCTGAGAGAAATGAAAACATATGTCTATGCAAAACTTGTATATGAATTTCATAGCAACCTTATTCATAATAGCCAAAAGTGGAAACAATCCAAATATTCATCAGTTGATAAATGGTTAAACTAAATGCGGTCTAGCCATACGATGGAATACTACACACCAAGAAAAAGCAGCAAAGTACAGAAACATGCTATAACATGGAAGAACCTTGAAAACATCATGTTAATTGAAAGAAGCCAGTCACAAAAGGTGATA
>NW_007733470.1:97106-107378 GCF_000696425.1 Galeopterus variegatus | reverse complement strand
ATAATAGCCAAAAGTGGAAACAATCCAAATATTCATCAGTTGATAAATGGTTAAACTAAATTCGGTCTAGCCATACGATGGAATACTACACACCAAGAAAAAGCAGCAAAGTACAGAAACATGCTACAACATGGAAGAACCTTGAAAACATCATGTTAATTGAAAGAAGCCAGTCACAAAAGGTGATATATTGTGCATTTCCATTTAGAGGAAATATCCAGAGTAGGCAAATCCATAGAAATAGAAAGTAGATAAGTGCCTGGGAGGGGCTAGAGGAAATGGGGATTGATTGCTAATGGGTCCAAGGTTTCTTTTTGGTGTGATGAAGTTCTGGAATTAGATAGTGGTGATGGTTGTACAAGTTTGTGAATGTACACTTTGAATGGTGAATTTTGTGATACATGATTTATATATCAATGAAGGAAAAAAGCTCATGAGTGCAGTTAAGTGCTCTTTTTCTGTCTTCATTTTTTCTCTGAGTGCAGTTAAGTGCTCTTTTTCTGTCTTCAGTTCAGAAGCCCACTTTAGCAGAGTTTTAGACTTTCTGTCAATTAGCCACTTTTTGCATCTTTTTGAATGTTCTCCAGATCGAGGCAGCGTTTGTCCTACTAGGGTCAGTGTGCCTACAGCACTAACCGTCTTTTTCCATATGTACTCTTAGCCTGTCTTTAGTGTATTTGTCTTTTAATATAATAGATTTTTCATTAATAAGAGTCTCCATGGTCAGATAAGTTTGGAAAATGTAGTTAAACATGTTTCTTAACTTTGAGCTGGTAATGTTTTACTGGGCAAATCCTACTTTGCCCACACACCCAAAATACTTTTGGTGGCACATAGTCTTTGAAACTACTTTAGGAGTTAAGCTTAAGTCACAATATTTTGAAATTTTACTCTGAATCTGATTATTGTATGTGTTAATCTATTCAGTTTATTTAATATGTGGTAAATCATGTATGACTTTGATGTTTTTATCTCCTCACAACCGGTCTTTTCGCCCCTTGTAATTTATCAGATTTTCTAAGCATGGTCCAGGGACCAACAGGGTCCTTGAGCCCTTTTCAAAGGGTCCGCTACGTCAGAACTGCTTTCACGACACTAAGATGTTATTTTCCTTTTTCAGTCTCATTCTGTCGTGAGTCTGCAGTTTTCCAGAAGCTATGATGTGTAGTATTACAGCAGATTGAATGCCAAAGTAGAAGATTCATTAGAGATAGAGTAGAAAACACTGCCACGCTTCTCAGTAAATATTTTTTTATTTCCCAAAATGTAGTTATTTTTCATTAAACTTCATTGTTTATGTTAACATGAAATGGGTTTATTGTTGTTTTAAATGAATTCATACACATCCTTTAAAATTTTTCTGCATTTTAATTTCTAATTTGATAAATACTGATAGATATAACCCATATAAACAAAAGCTCTTTGGGTCCTCCTGAGACCAAAAGGTTTAAAAGCCACTGATCTGGGTAATGTGAGCAATTTGTTAAATCCATACAGTAAAGCTAGATTCGTGGAATATTTATACATATACTGTAATTGAGAGCATTAAAATCTGCATTCTGGAGTGTTTTTAAGTCAGTGTAATTGGTTGTGTAATTGGTTGTGACTTAGTTGTTTTCTCTCTGATTTTTAACATGCCTTATCTATTTCACAAGCCTGTGTGAATACAATTGGAACAACCACAGGGAAAGTGCTTTCCGCTTTTGGCTTAAAAAGATGTCACATAAATATCATTAGACCTTGTGAAATTAGAGAATTACTAAAACCATTGGTTTCACTTTTAGGACACCTGTTATAATCTATTCACTATAAATAGTTTAATAACCTGGCAATCTTTGACTGTCACACCATGTTTAATTTTGACTGTTAACTCTTAGCAGTTTTTGAAAAACGTAGAAACTTTCATTTCCATCATTGATTTAACGTCAAATTTTAACATTGGATTTTCAAGTCTAAAAGAAAGTAGATGCACTTTTAGTGTAAGCTCACAAGATTGAGATGTTTTTAACCCCGTCATTTGAGGGAAAACGGTGAGTGATATTAAAACATTACGTCTGTTTTGTTCGCAGTTGGGGTTGGACCTGGAAGAACTGGAGGAGATAGAAGAGGACGCCGGCCTGGGGAATGGAGGCCTGGGGCGGCTGGCAGGTAACCAGCTGCTCCCGTGCAGCGTGAGCCCCCTCTGACCTGGTGGCTGGGTGCTCCTGACCCTGCCCTGTCGGGGTAAATTGCCTAAGAGTGGGTGGACAAGTTCTTCAGGTCAAGATCTTTGCCATGGGAGGGAAAAATTTGGGAAATACATGTTTTCTTTCCTAAAAGGGCACTTCATGGTTATTAGAAGACCAAGCTTGCCAGCGTTGGGTAAACTGGTGCTGGGAGGGGTTCTTACTGCGCCGACCCCTTTCCAGGGTTGAAACGCCAGTCCTTGGGGAAGGGCAGAGGGGCAGGAAGACCATGTGAGTGCGGCCCTGCTCATGGCAGGGGTGGGACATGCAGCTTCCGGCAGCCAGCGGGGCCCCCAAGGCACAGAGCGCCTCCCCTCCAGATGAGGCTCCCTGCATTCGAGAGCACACCCAGTTTTGTTGTTTTCTGTTTTAGTTACTTCTGCCAGCCTTTTTGGGGAAAGAGAGCTGGGTTAAGAACATGGGTGTGAAAGAGCCTCACGGTGATTCCTGGTTTTGCTGTGTGCTTCAAGGCTCTCAGGGACATTATTTCTAGAGCAGACATAAGTCGGGAGCACATTTTGGTTTTTTGGCCATGCATGTGCAGGGCCGTGGGAGGGTGGCCTGTCCCCGAGCCGCTTCGCATCATGGCCCCTTAGAAAGTTGCCATTTTGTAAACAGAGTACATGGCTTAAAATTTACCTAGGGTGGGTGTGTTTTCAAGTCTTTTTTTTTTTTTTGCCACACCCCCCCCAGCTGCAGGGGGTGGGGTGGGGGGAGGGAGGACTGAGGGGAAGGGAACGCCCAGGGCGTGGGGGGAGGGGGGAGGCGCCTCCTCAAGTCTTCAATCCTGCAAGTTATAAATGCCACGTGTTTCTCTCAAACAAGACAGCACATGGATCCGTAAAGCAAGCATTTGCACGCTTTACCCCCCATCCCTGCTCCACTAGCCACGTGTGTCCTCCACATCCTGCTCTCAAATGCAGGCCTGCGGTGTCATTTAAATGTGAGCTCAGACCAGGCACATTGTGCCGCAGCTCCCTTTCCTCCCATGAGACCCTGTTGTGGTAGCAGACACAGCACAGTCCCAGGGACCCTGAGGGTAAGGCCAGGGACTGAGCTGCTAGGGTTTCAGTCCACTCTGTGCTCCAGCCCCACGACATTTGATTGATCATTGCCATCCCCTACTTTGTCCTTTCTCAGTAAACACAGAACCTGGTTTCCTCAGCTAGAGAGAGGGAAGCTTCAGCCTCCTTTGTCTCTGCTGCGGCCCCCTGTGTTCCTTAATGAGCGTTGTGACAGCCATGGGCTCTGGTCTGTTGGCTGGTACCTGTTAGCTGGGCTGGTCCCTTCACTCCCCTCTGGCCTGGCCTGGACCTGGGGCACCACCTCCCCCACCAGCCCTCTCTGTGGCTTGGTGTGAATCGACTCCTGCCCCTGGCAGACTGGGCAGCATCGAGCCCACTGTGGCTTGATCTTCGCTTTCCCTCCTGTGAGGAGGGTTCCCTGGATGAGCACCGGGCTCACGTTTGTTCCCTTCCTCATCACTGTCCCTCAGTAGAGTGCCTGGCACCAAGGCGTCTGAGTGGGTTTGATGAATAGGGCAACATATGTGCGCTAGTGTTCCATGTGGATTTTTTTCCCTTTCTTTTTTTTCAACCCAGAATTTTACTAAGGTTGCCTTCTAGATATTTATTCAAAACACTGTTTTTGTTTTGTTTGTTTTTCAAGACGTTTTGATCAGAGAAAAGCTCAATTTGGTGACATACTGCTCCAGCCACCTCCTGGGGACCGTGGTGGCACTTAGGAGCTCAGGTGTTTGGGTGTTAGGGACATGAAATGTGCTCACCAGCCCTTTCCTGTGCCTGCCTCACTGACATGGTGGAGGGAGAGATTTTGTGCTGTGTCCCGCAGCCTAAACCACGTGGACTTTAATTAGAGCGTGCTGTGGGTGGGGAGGCTTCATACCTAGGTTCAGATGTCCGAGAGCGAGTTAGCCCGAGGGGACTTTGTGTTTGGAGTGGTCCAGCCTCCCTGGGCGCTCTGTGGGAGTCTTTACCTTCCGTCCCTGCTCCCCACAACTCCTGAGTGAACACCTCCATCCCACTGATATTTCCTTCGCATAGCCCTAGGCTCTCAGGCTGAGTGGTGGGGGTCCAGTCTCTGAGCCACATCCCCATGAGTCCCTGATGCCAGTGGGCCTCGATTCTGCTGATTGTCTTTGACCTGTGATTGGATTTTTCAGCCTGTTTCCTTGATTCGATGGCCACCTTGGGCCTGGCAGCATACGGCTACGGAATCCGCTATGAATTTGGGATTTTTAACCAGAAGATTGTCAATGGCTGGCAGGTGGGTGATATTTGGTTTCTTCACTGGTTTCTAGGCACTCGTTTACACGAAAAAATAAACAGTACTGCTTTCAGTCTGTCTTTTTGTACTTTAAACTCCTTGGAGAGATGACAGGCTGGTCATGGGCAAAGTGGAACAGGTCAAGGCTGCCCAGCAGCTCTGTGTGACCCTGATGAGGTTGTCCCTGTGTGGGCTCTTCGCAAGTGGCTTCGATGTGGTGACGGGGAAGTCAGGTGGAGGAGGACACAGAAGCCTGGCTGAGCCTTTTGAGAGACCCCCAGACAGGACCATCTGCAGCTGGAGGGTGAGAGGCCGTGGGCTGCTGCTCGTTTTCCAGCTGTGTCCAGATGTGGAGCGAAGGGTGGAGTTCTTGTGCTTCGCCTCGTGAGATGATTGCCCTTGAGAGTTAGAGAAGCAGTTACTGGAGGCATCTTCGTTCCCACCTTCCGCCTTCACTCTCTGGCATCCGTAAGGGAACAGCATGCTGTGGGGTTGGAGGCCAGACCCAACAACAGTGGCTCCCAGGAAGAGTGAGTCTTGACTTCAAAGCATTAAAGTACAGCCAGGCATGGTGGTCAGGACAGCGTTGGTGAAGAGAGTGTAGCCTCAAGTGTCTCACCGTCCTCAGCCAGGCCAGGGGAAGCCAGGTCCTCCATTCCACCTGGGTGGAGGGTGGCTTACTCAGTGTCGTTTGGGTTCCAGAAGTCACTTCAGATAAAGCAGGGCTGGGGTTAGGATCAAGAGGTTTGGAGTGTCAGAGCAGTGAAACAGAGCCTGGCCGCAGGATGTGTCCCGAGTGTGCGCAGGGCTTGGGTCATCAGGAGGTTAACCTAAAAAATAAGCACATCTTAACTGTAAGGCATGCACGAAGATATGTTTAGTGGGAACCTGTGCTGATGTCTGCAGCTCACTTGGAAACGCACCCCAATTTCCTGGACTGACGGAAGGGGAAGCGATTCGTCAGTTACAGCGAGGAGCTACGGGCACAGAACCTGGGGTGGGCATGTAGGTGTTCACCGTCAAGTCTTTGAACGTTTCTGGATGTTTGAAAGTGCTCATGATAAAATGTTGGCAGAGAAGAGTGTAGTGGCTGAAAGTGAAAGAGCAGATTCGGGCCCGCAGCTTGGTGATAGAAATGCTCTCTCCGGCCGTGTGAGGGCAGGGCGCCCCGGCAGCCTCCGAGGGGCTTCCTCTGTGGGGCGAAGGTGCTCGGCTGGTGGTTAACTCTCTCTCCCGTTCCGGCTCTCTCTTCCCTGCGCCGTTTGTGGGTGTATGAGACAGACACCCGGAGACCCCTCCTTGCTTAGTTGGAAGTGTGGCCATAAGCAGGGTGGTGGTGCGTTCTGGTTTTTACCGCAGACTCTTTTCTTCGGATGGTTCTCATTCCTGCAGCTCTGGCTGTCTTGCCTAACGGTAGGACGATGAGTGACAAACCTGCCTCCCCACCCGTCTTCGTGGGCAGTGGTCAGGAACGTGGCTTTAGCTGTAGCAGACGGAAGTGCAGGTGGCGCTTGGGAGCAGTCGTGACGGACGGGGCTGCAGGCCAGGGGGCGCCCTCGTGAGGAGCAGGGAGCATGGGCGGGGCGGGGCCTTGTCTTTGGGAAGATGCTGCTGCCGTAGGTGACTCTGGGATGACTCTGCAGTAGATGGTCGGGCTCCTTTGGCTTTGGTGAATCTCACTAATGGACAAGGACGTGCCACCAGGTCAGAAAGCTGCATTGATCACCAGACACAGAAGTCTTGCCGGGAATACTGTGGGAGGTGCATGTTGAAGCCGTCGCCTTCCTGAAAGCATAGCCCGAATGCTCTCTCTGCCGACTTTTTACTTCTGCGTAAGAACCATTAAAAAAAAAATCCTCCAAAGTGTCGTGCTAGGGTCGCTTGTTTAATTTGAAGAGAAAAGACTTGTTCTCATTTATATTTTAGTTAATTTATGCTTTGGAATTCTTCCTTCACTGCTGTGCCAGATTAATTCACTCACTGCTTGCAAGCGGAGTGGATTCCACAGGGTGGCGGGATGAGCCGCCCCATCAAATGCTTCTGCTGAAAGGGTGGGTTGAGTCTGTGGGGCTACTTCTGACTTTATTGATGGGAATGGTTTTTGCATATGTACTGGTCTTGGATGCCACTCAGTACAGTTTTTGAAAAATAAGCTGCTTCGAGGAAGGTATAGCAGAAAAGCAGCGTCTGCATGGCATGTCCTGGGCAATCGAGCTGTGAGCCTCTCCGGGCACCAGCACAGCCCTGGCCTCTGTGGATTTGCAGTGTCATTTTCAAAGCAGGGTCTTCTAGTGATTCCTGTTTTTTTTAATAACAGATTTATTGAGATATAAGTTGTTTTTAGCGTATTCAAAGTTGGGTAAGCATCACCACTCCTATCCAGAATATTTTTATTACCCCAGAAAGAAACCCTGCAGCCATTCACAGTCACACCCCGTGCCAGGCTCCATTCACTGCTCTGTCTCCAGATGGGCCTGTTCTGGGCATTTCCTGCGCGTGGGATCATACGAGGTGTAGCCTTTTGCGACTGGCTTCCTTCACCTCAGTGTTTTCATGTGTCAGTGCTTCGTTCCTTTTTGTGGAGAATCCAGGTGTTTGTAACGTCCTTTTATTTGGATGTATGTTTCTGAATTTTATATGAGTTTGTTACTTTAGTAGTCCAAACTGTTCATTTTAAAACACATGGCTTGACTGGAACTGGAAATCTTTACGTCGTAAACAAGCTGTAGTTCTGTTTCCGTGCTGGCATGGGCCGAAGACTGGGTGGTGGCCTGGCACCTGATGTCTTCTACTGTGTGACGCACCTCACCACCACCCCTTTTTAGGTCGAAGAGGCTGACGACTGGTTGCGCTATGGCAACCCCTGGGAGAAGGCCCGGCCCGAGTACATGCTTCCTGTGCACTTCTACGGGCGAGTGGAGCACACGCCCACAGGCGTGAAGTGGCTGGACACGCAGGTACCAGTTGAGAGCTGGGCAAGGGCCGCCCTGCAGTTCTCTCATCGTTACCTTGACATCTTTCTGGGTGTGGGGGGGCTTGCTGCTTCCCCGGAGGACTTAATGCAGTGTAGAAGGTGGGGGAGGTTTAATTCACCTCATACGCCCGGTTCTTACACCTTGATGGGAGCTTTCCAAACAGTGGGAGATGCTGAGCACAGCAGAGAGGAGGCCATGTGTTAAGCCACTGCAGCTCAGCAGAGCTGTGTGGGGTCGAGACCGGCAGCCAGAGATCGCGTGCTCGCTGCCGTTCAGACACCGCCATGGCTGCGTAATGGCCCGCGGGTGGGGATGAAGGCTTTGACCCAGGCAGACGTGCCCCTGTGGAGGGCTCCATGAGCTTGTGCACCGCTCGCTCCCCTGCTGGAGCCACACGCAGCCCACAGCTCTTGGGAAAGCGTCTGCGCCACCAGAGCCCGGGACATGTGTGCGAGGCCTGGGCATGTGTCCCAGAACAGGGCCAGGCTCCCTCCCCGCTGGCCCTGACGGGAGCCTGCCACTCAGCCTCCTGGGGCCTCTGGCCTCTGGAGGGGCCGACGGACAGGCTGTGTGGAAATCATCGTGAGGTGTGGGAGGAGGAGGGACAGGCAAGCCTAGAGCCTGGGAGGTGGTGGCGTACAGAGTTGTTGCCCTGACTTTCCGGAATGTAGTTTAAATGGGGTACATTGGGCTAGAGCAGGCTGGAGCCATGTTGTGGGGGCAGAAAATGCATGAAAAGTTGGGCTTAACTTGAAAAAGCAGAGGAGGGGGTGCAGTGTCCAAGAATTGGGGGGCATCACGAGGGGCTTCACCCCAGCGCTGGCAGAGGGAGCAGGGGGGCTGGGACGCTCTGCTGGAGACGTGTTGCTCGCTTGGGCATGGCCATGTGGGGCAGGGGCAGGTTGGCAGATGGGAAGGAAAACATAGTTCTGGGGTTTCAGTCCTGGTGGACCTGCTCATCGACATGGTAAAACCTCCGTTGTCCCCATACTCACCACCGCGAGCGGGCCTGAGTGTGCGCCCACGGGAGCACCCGGCAGGAGTGGGGCTGATGTCTTTGCACAGACGCGACTCCAGGGGAATCTGTGGGGCTGGGTGGGTGGGATCTGCCAGCTGCGGCGGAGAGTGCGGCTGTGTTCCTGCCAGGACTGTTGGGCGTGTGGAGGGCAGTGGGCAAGGCACCCGACGGGAGGAGCCTTGCTGCAGGCGCTGAGAGGAGGAGGCCTGAATAGAAGCCGTTTGTTGGGAGAAGGCCGAGTCCTCGAATTGCTAAAGCAGAGTTGAGCGAGGGGAGCGAAGGTGGGAGGGCCGAGGGAGGGAGGGGCAGGCCAGCGCCGCAGCACCTGAGGCGTGGGGACGTGGTGAGGCGGAGCTGTGGCTCTGCCAGGTGGCCTCGCTCAGGACGGCTGTGCGGTACCACAGGGCAGGCCTGGGTGGGGACCTCGGGGCTCAGTGTGGGCAAGCGTGCTCTGACAGAAAGGGCAGAGCTGGTAGGCAAGCGAGGCAGGCAGCGAGGATGGCCGGGTGCTCGCCGACGCAGGCTGTACGTCTTCTCCATGTCTAGGTGGTGCTCGCCATGCCCTATGACACGCCGGTGCCCGGCTACAGGAACAACACCGTCAACACCATGAGGCTGTGGTCTGCCAAGGCGCCCAACGACTTCAAGCTGCAGGACTGTACGTGCAGCCGGCAGCCACCCTGCTCTCTTGTTCCCATTTGGATGGCTTGTTCCCACAGCCCTTGTCCCCCCTGTGTTGTCACAGCCGCAGAAGCTGGCGTGGCTCCTCCTCTGGGCATGCTGGGGCCTTTGTGGAGAGCGAGGCTGCACGTACAGTGTGGGGAGGGCCCACGGCCAGAGTGGACCAGATAGCCAGGCCCCAGGGTCATGCTCATTCAGACCACGTCCCCTGAGGAAAGAGCAAGGGGCTGGTGTCATGCTGGTGTGTGGGATGCCGCAGGAGAGGGCCAGCACCCCCTGAGGGGTGGGGGTGAGATGAGGCGCGGCAGCGGCAGCTTGGGGGTGCCTCGGCCTTCTCAGTGGCAGCCGAGCAGGAGCGGTGCTGAGGAGGCCCGTGTGACCACCTGTCTCTTCCAGTCAACGTGGGAGACTACATCGAGGCAGTCCTGGATAGGAACTTGGCTGAGAACATCTCCAGAGTCCTGTATCCAAACGACAATGTGAGTAGCTCACGTGGCTGAGTCGAGGGCAGGGTCTCCAGCAGGGCCCGCTGCCACCACGTGTGTGCACGCGGCTGCTCCCGGGGGCTGGGGCAGCACGGCCGTCTGTGGCAAAGTACAGCGAGTCCACACATGCCCGTCAGTGTCTCTCTTTGGCCCTCCCTCCCGTAACAGAGTTCGTACGGAGGTCTGTTGCTTTGCCCCCCATGGATTTGTCACCCTCCTTCCCCTGGGTGACGGAGACGCAAAGGATTACTCAAAGCCCATCTCTTTCGAGCAGTGAGAGGCCCTGAAGTGGTTAATCTCCCTTTGGGACGCTCAAGTAAGAGCCATCCCTTCCTTTTGGGAAATTAACGCCAAATTGGGGTTTTTTTCTTGCATTTATTTTCCAGACCAGGAAGTTACAGGAAGAGACATAGGTGAGGTTATAGTTTAACAGTATAGGCTGGTAACTTTCAGTGAAACAAGCCAGGTGTCATTCCAGTAGACAACTAAGTGGTCCTATCAGCAACAGTTTGATCTTAGCAAACATTCCTTCTTACAGCAACTCCTCAGTATCATTACATGACAATCAGTAACTAGTCTGTCCTTGAGCCAGCAACCTGCTG
>NW_007733470.1:85582-96728 GCF_000696425.1 Galeopterus variegatus | reverse complement strand
ACTAAGTCATCCTATTGACAACAGTTTGATCTTAGCAAACATTCCTTCTTACAGCAGCTCCTCAGTATCATTACATGACAATCAGTAACTAGTCTGTCCTTGAGCCAGCAACCTGCTGTGCCACAATCCTCATCTTGCAACAGAGACTTGTAGCCTGAGGGAAATTTCCAGTCCTTGCAAGGTCCAATATTTGCAACTGCAAGGCTTTGGAAAAACAGGCCCTGTGAAGTACATGTGCTCTATATAGTATATTCCACAGAGATCCTTTGCCTCCTCTCCCTTATCTGCTGCCCCCGTGAACACTCGGCTCTCGGCCACTCCCCAGGGCCGGGCCTCGGCTGGTGCCCCTGACTCCTCATGGTGGATGCGGGAGCCGTCAGGCCTTGCTGCAGCCTGTGTCTAGTCTCCCAGCGCGTGATGCTGCTTCCCCCAGGGTTAGGTGGTCCATTTGTCCATTGGGGATGGCGGCACCTCCTGCAGAGATGCCGAGATGTTTGAAGGTGCTTGGCATGTGCCCATCACATGCAATTGGTGGTGGCAGCTATGATCTCTGTTGTCGCCTGCGTCTAGCCTCCGGTGGCTTTTGCTGTTGCTGCCTGCAGGAGTCTTGGAATCTGCCTATCCAAGAGGGCCGTGCGTTTTTTAAAGTTGACCTTCTATTGTATCGAAGTAATACATGCACACACTGGCAGAAGCATTGGACTTCAGCAGGTCCAGAGCTTTAAGTGTGGTGCGTTTCCATAATGCCTGCCCCTCGGACAGGGCAGCTTCTGAGCATTTGTGGCACTCCTCGTGGCTCGGCCCTGTCCCTGCTGATGGAAGAGACACTTTGTGTCCCAGTGGTCGTCACGCGGGTAGTGTGGCCCTGTGCTGGCATGCCCTCCCTGTCTGAGGTGCACATGTGGGCCTTGGCATCAGGTGGGCCGGGCTAGGCCATTCACCATCCCTGCCATGACCTTGAGCTGGGTCTCCTGACCTGGGCCTCCTGAGGGATAGGAATTGCCTGGGATCGTGAGGGGCAAGTGGGACCTGCAGGACCTCTCCCAGCCTTGCCCCTCTGAGTCTGGGGTGGCTCTGTGTGCTGTGCTGGCCGCTCCGTCAGGGAATGGTGGGTGCTGCACGGCCCTGTGTCTGCAGTTCTTCGAGGGAAAGGAGCTCCGCCTGAAGCAGGAGTACTTTGTGGTGGCCGCAACCCTCCAGGACATCATTCGCCGCTTCAAGTCGTCCAAGTTCGGCTGCCGAGACCCAGTGAGAACCTGTTTTGAGACGTTCCCAGACAAGGTATGTTGAGCGATGGGGGAGCGAGCCCCATGCCAGAGAGACAGGACATTCTCAGGCCCTTGAGCTTTCTTCTTCGTGGCTGCATGTGTCCTGGTAAGGCTGCAGTGGGACCAGCAGCACCCCCTTATCTTGGGGTCTTGCCATCCTGGGCCAGGACCCTACCCAGGACTTTTCTCCCAGGATAAGGGCCACTGGCGTGGTTAGGAGTCGAGGCAGGAAGGGGCATGTAAAAGGCTCTTGTGGTGAAGCCAGGTGCCTTTGGCAGGCCAGGTGCAGTCATTTTAAACTCAACTGTCATATCCTAGAGAGAGAGCCCCCAGCACTGAAGCAGGAGGGCTGTGGGTCCCGCAGCTCCCCCCATGCCCGACTGCAGAGTACACCCACTCCAGGGCACCTGCCGTGGGGCACACCTGGTGCAGAGCTGGTGGTGTCCTCCCGGCTTCCTCCCCAAACCGCCCTGGGCTCTCTGGGCTCCTCTGGGATGCAGTGGGATGGACAGGCTCCTTCATACCTGGGACTGCATGTGCTGACCCCTGCGGGTGCCCTTGCTGGCTGAGGCGACTGGATGGCACCCCTCATGTGGACTGTAGGTGGCCATCCAGCTGAACGACACCCACCCGGCCCTCTCCATCCCTGAGCTCATGCGGATCCTAGTGGACGTGGAGAAGGTGGACTGGGACAAGGTGAGTGCTGGGGAGAAGGGCAGACAGTGACGTCCCCAGACCCGGATGGGAGCAACAGGGTCCCCCTCAGACCCGGACCTGCGCAGTGAGGTCCCCCAGACCTGGATGCGGGGGACGCCATCCACCCCAGACATCTGAGATGATGCAAGCCACAGTTACGAGCGGTTCAGCTAGTCCTAGCAAGTGGGGAGTCTCTCCCTGGGCCTGGGCAGTGCTGTGTGCACGTCACCCTTGAGAGACATGTGGCTCCAGGAGATGGACATTCTGTGGGATGGGGCAGTCGTGGGGACAAGGGTGGGAGGGCACAGAAGAGACAAGGAAAGGGTTCTAACACTTTTTAGGGCTTCTAAGATATGTTTTCTCATCTTGAAGTTTGGCAAAAAAACCCAGAGATGTTCGGTTTTAAGGAATAAATAGTTCCCATCTTTATGGACTGGTCCTCATGGCTCAGTTTATTTCAGTCCTAGATTTTTAGTATAGCGGATTATTTTAACGTAGTCTTAGCCAAATTGACATGTAAAACCACAAAACACTTTTTTAACTCTGTTTTCTGGAAACCAGAGGGTGGGCTAGGATCCCTCAGTCCTGGCCTGCAGGGTCTAGCCACATTGTGACCGGTGTGGGTGTCAGGTCAGTTTAGTAGAAATGAACAGAAAACTGCCCAGTGGTCTGTTAATTGCCAATAAACAGCCGTTTACAGAAGGAAAATTGAAAAAGAGCAGGTGAGTGTTATTCTTCTGCCTATGTGCTGCGCCACGTCGGGTGTAAAACTCACAGGGTCTCGTCAGCAGAGTGAGGGGCATAGGGTGGTTAGAGGCCTTGAGGAGGCCCTTGATGGGCCTTGAAGAGCAGATGGCGATGGATGTCACCTTGCCAGGCATCTGGGCAAAGAGCTGCTCGTTTCCAGACAAAACACACACACTGGGATGTTCTCAAATGGTCTAGGCCTGGGAAATCACAAAGAAGACCTGTGCATACACCAACCACACGGTGCTGCCCGAGGCTTTGGAGCGCTGGCCCGTGTCCATGTTTGAGAAGCTGCTGCCACGGCACCTGGACATAATCTACGCCATCAACCAGAGGCACCTGGATGTGAGCATCAGACCCACGGGTGGGCGTGCATACTGTGACAACTGCCCCTCCTCTCTTGTGATGGGTGGGGGCACAGGCTGTGGCGGGCTCCACCGAGTCAATGGCCCCTCCTCTTGTGACAGGTGGGGGTGCAGGCTGTGGCAGTTTCCACCTTTCTGGCCTGGGAGAGAAGATGCTTTACTCCTTGAACCAGAGTAGCCTCTGTTCCCCAGAGGACGTTTGGGGTCTGGGGTGTCACCTGGCAGAGCTGTTCCCACACCTAGACCTCTGCTCTCTCTGCATGTGAGAGTCGTGGACTAATGTCTTCTTCAAAACTTTCCCATTCCCAAGCAGGCTTTAGAAGTAGGTGTGTCTTCCTGGGTGCCAGATCTCTGTCCTGTGGGCATCCTAGCAGCATTAGGGCTATGGAGAAACACAGCCCCAATTGTCCTTTCTGTGCTGCCTGCAGAGAGGAACCAGGAACTCAGGTGTAATCGTAGCTTCCTCTTTACCCTCTTGGTGAGAATGTGGTTGAATGCTGCACAGACCATCGGGGGCAGCCGGTCCAGCCCCTCCTCATAAATTGAATGGCATGTCCTCCACCCTGCGGGGTGCCTGTCTTCCTCAGAGCAGCCCTGTGGGTCTGTAGGTGGGGCCCAGGGCCTGTCAGGTGGGCTTCCTCCTAGAACCGGGGTCCCTGCAAGGTGTGTCTGAAGTGTGTGCTGGGCTGGGGGCGCTGGAGTGCAGGTCTGAACACAGCAGCCTTCCGCATTTCTGGAGGAAGTATGACTCCCCACAGGCAGTAGCACTCTGTTCTCTCATGGGGGAGCTGCTCGGTCACCCCATGGCTTTCTGTGTCTTGGCCTTAGCACGTGGCCGCCCTATTTCCTGGGGACGTGGACCGCTTGAGAAGGATGTCTGTGATCGAGGAAGGGGACTGTAAACGTATCAACATGGCCCACCTGTGTGTGATCGGCTCCCATGCTGTCAACGGCGTGGCCAGGATCCACTCGGAGATTGTGAAACAGTCTGTGTGAGTGGGGGGTACCGGCCTAAGCCGGCAAGGGTGGGGCCCTCCTTTCCGACGTCTAGTCCTGCCTCTGGAACCGCCTGCCACATACCACACACACCGCGACCTCTGGGGTGGGGTGGCCAATGTGCTGCCTCTGTGGGAATGACATGAGGGCATCTGGAGCTCTGACTCGGTGGGCAGTGCTGGGGAGACGGCTTTCCTCCCTGTGCTGCTGGTCCACCTGCCACTGGCTAAGTGCCACAGACACCCCACCTGAGGCTCAGCACGCAGGGCCTGGGCACGGGGTGGGCAGGGGCGCGACAGCCCAGGCTTGCTGCTGAGCAGAAGGTGGGGTTCTTGGGTCAAAGCTTGACGTCCCTCTCAGGTGGGATGTGACCCAGGGATTCCTTCCTTCCATCCTTCCACCAGGTGTATGTCGAGCACCTGGGGTGGGAGGAAGCGTGGACCAAGTTGGTCTGTGTGGAGGGGCTTCTGTGTTGGGTGCTGGGCCAAGGAGCTTTGTGTGTTAATCCCACAGCAACTTCTGAGGTGGGTGTTTCCCTTAGTTTACAGATGAGGAAACTGAGCCCAGTTTCCTGAGCTCTAAAGCTTGTACAGTCCCCACTGCCATGACCAGACCACTGATTCCGTGTAGAGCTCTCCATGAGGTCATAGCTAGTGCCAGCCACACGGTGGAGAAGGCTCTGGAGAGTCAGCCACGGTCTCCCAGCTCCTGAAACCTGCGGCTGTGGCAACGTCGCTCCCTTTTCAGGAGACGGCACAGGAGCCCTCTTCAGCACCTCCTGGAGCTTTCCTTCAAAGGTCCTTTTGTTCTTCTGCTCACCTGGTTGAAAACAGTGTTTGTGACCATTCCCTATTCTCTGTTCGCAGCTTTAAGGATTTTTATGAGCTGGAGCCGGAGAAGTTCCAGAACAAGACAAACGGTATCACACCCCGACGGTGGCTGCTGCTGTGCAACCCAGGACTGGCTGACGCCATCGTGGAGGTGAGCAGCCCCGCCTTGTGCCGATGGGGCCCAGGTCTGAGGCCGTGGCTGCTGCTGGGCAGGATTGTCAAGCCCGTGCTGAGTGGGTGCCCAGGGGCAGGGATCTCAGTTCCTTATGTGCTGACCCGCAGTGGCTCCTGGACATGAGGGTGAGGTCCCTGGACACAGTGTGTCGGTCTGGGGCTGGCAGTCGGTGAGCAGCCCCAGTTCCCAGCTTCAGGCAGGGCTGGGGTGCTGCTGCACAGGTGGCCGACTGCTGGGACAAGTCCAGAGACACGGCAGTTTATCTACTTGTGCTACTCAGGAGCCAGAGGGGATGAGCACTCAGTGCCAAGCCACATGCTAGAGTTGAGGACTGCAACCAGTGGCAGCAGGAGGCTGCTGTCTGGGGCTCTGAGAAAGCCGAGGTCTGAAGCCCGGACAGGTTGGGAGGTAGCCAGGAGCATCTCTGGGGGCACATGTGGTCCAATGCCCCGTGCCCAGCCAGGGCCTGGAGGACCAGTGCGGCTCCGAGGAGGGCCCAGGTGGGGCAGAATGAGGAGAGGCTGAAATGGCTGAGGCATTTGCGGGCAGCAGCAGGAAGCCTGAAGCAGGAGGGTCCTGGATGAGATGCTAATTTTGAAGCGACCACCCTCCTAGTGTGTGGAGAAGAGAGGGGAGAAGGTACCTGTCCGTTCCTGGCAGTGGCGGTGGTGGACGTGCAGGTGCAGGGGTGGCGAGGAGGAGCTGGCCAGGCTGGCCCCTGGCTTCAGGCCCGTGGTGGGGGTGCCCTACATCAAGGAGCCCTGGGGACTGGCAACCGAGGGAGCTCAGGCATTGTTGTGGACAGTTGAGTTGACAGGACTTGGGCACCCTGAGGAGCCTCAAGGAGTGTGCGCAGGTCTGGCTGGGAAGGAGGCCAGCAGGCGGCCATGCGGCCACAGCAAGGGGGTGTTCTGAAAGGGGGAGGTCTGAGAGCCTGGAAGAGTGAGCAGCCTCAGGAGGGAGGCAGAGGCATGGGTGGCAGAGTGGCAGGAGGACAGCCTCTGGCAGGGTGGTGGCCTGAGAGCCCTGCTGCAGGAGGCTGAGGCTGTGTGAACAGAAACCACGTGGCCATGTCTGTTCCCCAGAAAATCGGGGAGGATTTCCTGACTGACCTGAGCCAGCTGAAGAAGCTGCTGCCGCTCATCAATGACGAGGCGTTCATCAGGGACGTGGCCAAAGTCAAGCAGGTGGGCCGCCGTGGTCCCCTGTCCCCCGGGCCCAGTGTGGTTCTGTGTGAACCCGCCGGCACCTCAGCAGGGACTTGGGAAAGGACCCTGATAGCGGGGGTGTCAGGCAGCTTTCCAGCTGAGGACCCCGACTGACCGCAGGTCACACAGCGGCGGGCGAGTGCGGACTCCCAGGCCAGGCCTGAGCAGTTCGTAGGGAGGAAGCTTCTAGATGCCCATCCTGGCACGGTGCCAGTGCCGGCTTCAGCAGCCTCGGCCTTGTCACCCTGACAGGAGTGAGGGCGGGAGCGAGGGCGGCCTCAGGTGGTGTTGGGTGGCACGGGCCGCCTGCCTCTCTGCTGTGCCGGCAGCTTGTCCTGGAAGCCCAGAAAGTTCCTCCCTTTTTTTTTTTTTTGTCTTTTTGTCTTTTTCCGTGTCCGGCAACGGATCGCAACCCTCAGTGTTGCCCCCGCACCGGACCGGGACCGGCAACGGGATTGCAACCCTCGGCGTTGCTCCCGCGCCTCCCTCAGCCAGTGAGCAGGAACCGGTCTGCATGTGGGATCCGAACCCTCGGCGGGAGCGCTGCCGCACTTCCCAAGCGGTGCACTGTAGCAGTGCGCCACCGGGCCGGGCCAGAAAGTTCCTCCCTTTTGTCCTTTAAACTGTTCCCGCCTCCCCCGCGTCCTCACTGCCCGCGCGCTGCACTCACGGTTCCTTCATTCTGCCCTTTCCTCGCCCTTCCGCTCGGCTCCAGCTTCCTGGTCTAGTGTTCATGTATGTCTGCCACCCTTTTCAGTGTCACCCTTCCTCCTCTTCCTCTCATGCCATCTCTGCCCCACCCCACCCCCTTGTCTCTGGGCCCCGCCGCTGCTGCCGGGGACTCGTGACAGGGCAGACACGTTCCCCCAGGAGCAGCCACTCTTCTCCGTCCTTCCAGGAAAACAAGTTGAAGTTCTCTGCCTTCCTGGAGAGGGAGTACAAGGTGAGGATCAACCCCTCCTCCATGTTCGACGTGCACGTGAAGAGGATCCACGAGTACAAGCGGCAGCTGCTCAACTGCCTGCACGTGGTCACCCTGTACAACCGTGAGTGCCACCACGCCACCTCCAGCCAGCTCAGGCCATGCTGGCTGCTGTCCTTGGACCCTGGCCTTCCTCACCCCGTTGGGACGTGTGTGTGGCGTGGCATGTGTTGACTTCAAGAAGTCGCCGTGTGGTGTTCTGTGCGCTCGGAGCCAGGGCCTGGGGGACAGGAGCAGGTGCACAGCGCGTGGGTCGTGAGGCCTCTGTGGAGCCTCGGCGGAGGCGCCACTTCATGGGACGCTGAGGCTGGGTTTTATGTTCAGTTTACTTTTTATTTTAAATTTAGTTATTATCTCTATGAGACTTATCTTATTTGGAAAGGTTGTGCTTGTTAGAGGCATTTCAAGTATACTTACAACGCGCAGAATAGTACATGTTAAATTGATGTATGTACCTGCATGAGTTCTTTAAGGACATTTAGTTATGAGAACAAACATGGATTAAAGACCCTCTAAAAGTTAATATGAACATTTGCTAGGTTTATAAATAGATAATAAAACTTTAAAGAAAAACTAGGTTTCTAAAATTTTGTAATGTAAGAGAGGATATTTTAAAGACCAAAGGAAACAAATATTCACTTCAAGGTACAGAGCTCCTCTCAGGAACATTAGATCTTCTGTTCCCAAAAATAAGCCTGGATCAGGTAGAGGAACCTCGACCCCTGAGGCGGGTACTAGCAGGACGGATGCCAGAGGTCTGTGCAGTGGCCCAGGGAGTCCTTGCTGAGGCCTGTGACTTCCCGGCCACACAGCAGTTCATGGGAACCTCAGTGTCGTCCTGGTTTTCTTCTAGTCCTGACGTTCTGCACCTCCGCCGTGCTGTCTCTGAGTGGCCCTGGTGATGGGCAGCAGTGAGAGTCGCTGGTGCCCGCCCCGGCCCCCGTGCAGTCATCACAGCCTCTTTCAGTGTTTGCCTTTGTGCTTCCGTGGCTTCTGCTGCTATGCACTCACTAGCCTGGAAGGGTGCCCTGTGGTTCCCAGCTACGGGTTTAGGTGGGGTGGCCAACGGGCCTGTGCCCTCCTGCCTCGTCCTTTCCCGTCTCTGTGCGTGTGCACGTGTGTGGGCGTGTTGGCGCACACATGCCAGCGCTCGCCCTGTCTCCTGTTTCCAGCTGTTTTCGTCTCGGTCTGCAGACAGGTACACTCAGTGGTAGGCAGCAGCACTGCAGAGTCCCGCCCGGCCCCCTGGTCCTCCACAAGGGCTCGCGGGCACAACACTCCCGATGTGTCGCTTGCTCAGAGCAGCCAGTAGCTGTGAGTCCTAAAGAGTTTGGTGGGACATGCCAGTCCTGCTCGACTTTTTCCTTGAGGAACTTTGGGTGCCCGCACTGCCGCGTCCTGAGGGCGGGTGTCGGTGTGGAGAAGCCCACCGTAGTCCGATTTTCTTTATCATGACTGCTTCTTATTGCTGTGTCGTGGTGTTGCTGACTGTTATGGGTCAGTTTTCCCTGTTACTCAGAGTGTTCCTTGAATATGCTGATTGACTGTGTTATTTCAGAGACGTTTCTGTGACATATGTCAGGAACGTTTGCTTGGTCCTGCTGTTTCGGTTCTCTTCTTCTGGGACTGCACTGAGGTGTGTGGTAGGTTTCTTTTACCTGTCGTCTTGGCGTGACCTGTCACTGAATATTCTCAAAAACCGGTCTTGTCCTGTTCTGTGGTATTTGCTTTCTTGCTTCGCCTCTGCGGTGTCCTTGGGTCTTCGCTCCTGGCTGCCTCTCCTGTCCTGTGCCCAGCCAGGTCTGCTCTCACGTGCTCCTGTTCTCTGGCCTTCTGTCCTTGAGGTCGTGGGTTTTGGTGCGGTGGTCTTCTTTCCAAGTCGATGGTCGTCAAGGGCTGTGACTTACACAGGAAGGGGGTTGTAACACTTTTTGTTGTGTATGTTGGCATTTGTTGCTTGTATTGGAATGAGTGGGACTGTCCAGGACCAACCAGAAGAGGTTTCCCGGTGCCCCAGGGCAGCCCCCAGGCTTCTCGGGTGTTCTTCTGCCAGCCTCAGAACGTGCTGCGCATCTTCTGTCTCCCTGCGTCTCACCTGGTCGGGAGGCTCCCACATGGCTCAGGCTGTAGCACACACACGGCCAGACCAGACCTGCCTGTCCACCCTCACGATGGTAGCTGCGGTGTCGGGCAGGGTGCGTCGCTGCGTTGCCTCACTCCAGTCTCTTCTGTTTGTCCTGCAGGGATAAAGAAAGAGCCAGCGAAGGCCTTTGTGCCCAGGACTGTTATGATCGGGGGCAAGGTGAGGTGGCTTCCTCTTCGCTCCATCTGATATTTGGCTCAGATGCACAAACGACCCCACTGGCTGGGATCAGCCTGCACGTTTCTCATGGAGCCGCTGCACGCCCCCTCAGGAGCCTGCTCCCCAGCAGGCCGGACAGCACGCCTGCAGGCATCCTTACAGGACTGAAGGCACTTCAGAGCCGGCTGAATAGGAGGGAGCTGGGTGGAGGGTGTCCAGTGGGCTTGCTGGACCCCCATCAGAGGGTGCGGTGCCCTTTTCCTGCAAACCCACAGGATTTTGTGGTGCACCTGCAGCCAAGTGGGTGCAGGGTGGCTTCATTAGTCACCTGTGAGCCTGCCCTGAGCTCAGCTTGGTTTCATTTCATTCTGTTTACTGTGACTTATACTTCCAGAGCACTAGACACGCTGTCACAGAGTCCCATGTTACACCACCCTTGGCCCTCGGCCGGCATCCCACTTCCTGCACTTTTTCCCAGTAGCTTGGTCTTCCTCAGAGTGGCGGGGAGGCGGCGGGGTGCAGCTTCCCTGGAGCAGTGGACCAATGTCAGTGCCCTGGATCCTCCTTCGACCTGGAACATGGCTAGGCTGCATGAGCCACCCCCAGCCTTCCGTGCCCAGGGCTGCGGAACGCCCCGGGGTGTCGGCAGGTGCTGGAACCTGTCCTTGGCTGGCAGGGCTATCCTGTCCTCTGGCGTCCCCACATGCAAAGGTAGTGGGAGGCAGAGGGCACCCCGCGGGCTCAGCCCCACCCACGCTCACCATGCTTTATCTGCCTGCTCCCTGTCACCTGCAAATTTTGAACATTGTGCCATTTTGTTTGTGTTTCAGTATGTAAAGTCCACAGAGACGTGGACTTTAAAAAAAGATTTAAAATGCTATGAAAAATTCCTAACCCAAAGAAAAGTTGGAAGAATTGCAGAACATCCGTAAACCTCTCCGTCAGACTTGGTTGGGCCGTTTCACAGTGAATGCCGTGTGTTACAGCACCTCCCTCCTGAATACTTTATCTCCCATCTTCATAACATGCTTTCCTCCAAAGCCACAATAGATACAGACTCGTTTAAACATCACCACATACTGGTACTGCTGGTCACTCCTGTGTGTTACAGCACCTCCCTCCTGAATACTTTATCTCCCATCTTCATAACATGCTTTCCTCCGAAGCCACAATAGATACAGACTCGTTTAAACATCACCACATACTGGTACTGCTGATCACTCCCGGAACGCTTGACAGGAATTTCTCCAGGCCACTAAGTGTCCACATGCCCAGGTGTCTCACCAACGCTACAGTCTTCACGTTTGTTCACAGCAGGGCCCCAGCAAGGTCCGCGCATTAAGATTGGTCAATACGTTTGTTAATTCTCCTGGTCTACAGGTTTTTCTTCCACTTTTCCTTTTTTTTTTTTCTCTCTTTTGCAATTTGTTATAAAAATAAGGTTGTCGTCCTGAGGCGGCTTTTTCTGAGTGCATCACTCTACTTAGTTCTCAGTGTTTCCTGTAAGTTGATAGTCCTAGAAGTCCTTGTTTCTTTTATCTTCTAATTTCTGAAAAACTTAGTAGAATCAGAAAATC
>NW_007733470.1:78842-85051 GCF_000696425.1 Galeopterus variegatus | reverse complement strand
AAACTTAAGGCCGGAGTGAGGTGACCGTCGTGGGATTGCTCAGGAAGCCGAAGCCCCCCCCTCTCGACACCAGCAGGGCCTGGTGGTGGCATGACCCCTGCAAGCATGTGCCTCCTGACCCTTGCTCCTCCTGACTGGTCTAGCCTCCTGCAGACCCTGGTGACCGGGAGCGCTCCCAGACCTGCTGAAGACGCTTCTTGGACCCTGAGCCAAGCGTTTTCCTACTAAAGACCTTTAACCCTCTCCTCCCCTTTTCCAGGCGGCTCCTGGTTACCACATGGCTAAGATGATCATCAAGTTGGTCACGTCCATCGGTGATGTTGTCAATCATGATCCAGTTGTGGGTGACAGGCTCAAAGTGATCTTCCTGGAGAACTACCGAGTGTCCTTGGCCGAGAAAGGTAGCCCCGGAGCCTGCTGTGCACAGAAAACCTTTTTCCGCCTGGGGATGGGTTGGGGTGGCAGTGCTGGCCCAGGGCCTCTTTCCTTTTCAGTCAGCTCAGCTCTGCCCTGGGCACCCAGGCCCAGGCCAGAGTGCGGCCTTCAGGGAGCAGAAGCTTTCGGGGGTGCACCGTGTGCACCAGGAGGACTGGCAGTGTGCCCGAGCAGTGCCTCTGCACATGACGGGCAGAACCCATCACTCCCAGCCTTGAACGCCCTCATCTCTGTGCCTTGTCGTGCCTGCCCTTGGCCTCACTGCCCCACTTTCCTCTCTGGTCTCTGGCTGTGCCCTCGGTACCTCCGGGACGGCCCTTGTCTTCACCACCTGCTGCTCTCTAGGTGCGTTGCTTTTCTCCTGTGTGGCTGCACCTGCCTCTCCAGCCCTTCCTGAGGGCAGCGTGGGGCCAGGTATGCAGAGTTTAGTCTGGGGCAGCTCGACTTTGGGCTGTCTTGGGGAGAACACCCAGGATGCGTGCCACTTGTGAGCCTTGGAGTACATCATCCTGGCCTGGACGGGCCTTCCTTACAGGAGGGTGATTTGCCCAGCCAGACAGTGGGAACCCTGAGCCTGGAGTTCTCGAGTTCCCTTCCTGCCGCCGAGTGCCTCTGTTTTTGACTGGCCAGTTGCTGCTTTGCAGGCTGTGTTGTAGTAAGCATGTGCAGGCTGACATGCGCTGTTTTCCTGAAAGCTTGGGCTGGTCCCTCAGAGCTGTCTCTGTGGTCCGGCCAGGGTGCCCAGCCTTGCTCCTGCCTGGGGATCGGCACCTGGTGTGTAGGGGTTGTCGAGCCAGATTGGTTCAGCTTTGGTCAGGAACTTTGGTTTTGGCTAGTCCTTCCCTGAACTTCCCACTAAAGCATCTGACTGTCCTTTCTGCTGCCCAGATCCCACTTCTCACTTTTATTTTAGGGTCAGCTGATTCCTGCTCATCTTTAGAACTGGCCTCGGGTACCCAGCCTGGGGTCCTTGGGGTCAGGGCCCCTCATGTGCCCTCTGGTTCCTTAGACTTGCTGCAGCAGTTGTGTCCTTGTCACCAGCTGGGCTGCACTGCCTGGGGCCAGGAGGAAACTGTGCCTCCATACTGGATGCTGGTGCCACTCTCTAGGGGCAGGAAATGCTGCGCTGTGGTGTTCGCAGAGTTGATGGCAGCCAGCTGGGCTGAGGGCCCTGAGCAGGGTGTTGAGTCACAGCGTGCTCCTGGGCAGGGTAGCTGGTCCCATCTGCCACATCGCATCTCACAGGAAGCCTGCAGTTGGGAGAGGGCTGCGGCGTGTGGCCGGTCGCGAGGGCCCCTTCTGTGCACAGCCAGAGCGACTCCTGTGCAAGTGAATGCGGGGAGGTTGCTCTCAGCCTTTCGGGTCCGCTGGTTCCGTCAGAGTCCAGGTTCCTGTTGGAATGATCCGAGGAGCCTTAGGGGCTAACCGAGTGAGACGTCAGTGTCATGGGGTGAGTGGGAGCAACAGCAGCAATAAGCCAGGACAGGGCCCTGGAAGGTTCCAGAACAAAGGTCCTGTGCCACGTGGGGGGTTTCTCCTCAGAAGTCTGCATCTTGGTGGCAGGACCCGGCCTTAGGCAGCCACTGCGTTCCTGACCCCCCGGCCCTGCGCAGTGGTGAGCCCGGCAGCCTCAGGACGGCGGCCCCTGTTCCTGGAGCGCCTGCCGGGGGCATTTGTTTCTCAGCTGGGAGGAGGGACTGGTGTTGCCGATGAATGAGGAAGGAGGGTTGGGGCTGACTGGCCTGTGATCCTCCTGCAGTGATCCCAGCCGCTGACCTGTCACAGCAGATCTCCACCGCGGGCACCGAGGCTTCGGGCACAGGCAACATGAAGTTCATGCTCAACGGGGCGCTCACCATCGGCACCATGGACGGCGCCAACGTGGAGATGGCCGAGGAGGCCGGGGCGGAGAACCTGTTCATCTTCGGCCTGCGTGTGGAAGATGTCGAGGCCTTGGACCAGAAAGGGTGCAAGTCCCTCCTGTGCCATCAGGGAGGGGCTGTGAAGCCAGCTGGGCAGGGGCTTCTGGGGCCAGGATCCCGAGTGTGCGATCAGTGTTGCCAGGGCGACAGGTCACGTCATGAGCATGACGCAGGCTAGGTTCCAGCGGGGCTGCTTGGCTGCTCCTCAGGGTCCAGGCTAAGGGCTCCTCCTGTTGGTGGGGCGGCGCTGGGGAGGGTCTGCTGAGGGACACCGTCGGGGTGTGGGAGCGGGGCTGCTTGGCTGCTCCTCAGGGTCCAGGCTAAGGGCTCCTCCTGTTGGTGGGGCGGTGCTGGGGAGGGTCTGCTGAGGGACACCGTCGGGGTGTGGCTGGGACACCTCCCAGCAGGCACCTCCACTGCCAGGAGCATGTGGTCAATTTGGGGATTTGGGGCTTGCCCGTTGTTTAGGTTTCCTGGTCTAATTTGTGCAGTCCCTTTTTATTTTGAAGTAATTTTAGGTTTGTTGAAAAGTCATAAAGACAGTGTCCTCCTGGTTTCTCATGTTACGTGTTAGCAGCCTGAGGACGTCATCAGAATCAGCGAGCCAGCAGCATGCAGTTATCTGTGCAAGTCCCTGCTCTGTTCTGATTGTACTAGTTTTTCCATTAATGGCCTTTTCTGCCCCAGGACCCCATCCAGGGTCCCCCGTTGTGTTTGGTCATCAAGTCTCCTGTCTCCCCTGGTCTGAGAGTTTCTCAGTCTCCCCTTGTTTCTCATAACCTGGACATTCAGGAGGGTCCTGGCACCGGCCCAATTTGAGTGATGGCAGGAAAGAAGAAACACTGTTGCCTAATTGAAGCCTTAGGCAGCAGTTGGGTGAAACTCCAGATGTCACTTTTGTCAGAACCGTGTCCTTGTCAGCCAGAGAGCACGCCTGCCCGTGTACCCTTCCTGCCCGCCCTGTCTCCTCTCCTGGGTGGTCCTTCCTCTTTCCAGGCTCACTGCCTCAGCCTGTTCTGCCCCATCCTGTCTGGGTAATGCTTATTCCTTCTCCACCTTCGTGGGCCCAGCTCAGGGTGCTCCTCAGCCCTCATGCCGCTCAGGGTGGCCTTTTTGTTTTTAAAAGCTCTGCCCAGGGCCTCACCTTGAGGCGAGTTCTTGAGTGGCCCACTCCGATGTGAGCCATGTTCATAACTCCACATCCTCTAATATCTACGTTTTTTTAAACAGTAAAAGAGGCAGGTGACATTGACTTTGCACCTACAGCACATCTCTCTAACCAGCCACCTCTTGAGGGCCCAGTAGCCACTTGTGGCCCACGGCTGCCACCCTGGACCTGGACCCACAGGCCTGGAGCCTCTGGGACCGTCCTGGGACGGGCGGGGCTGGGCACCAGCGTGGCTGCCCGCCGGCATGCGCAGCCGCTCACGCACAGCCCATCCTGCAGGTACAATGCCAGAGAGTACTACGACCGGCTGCCCGAGCTGAGGCAGGCTGTGGACCAGATCAGCAGTGGCTTCTTTTCTCCCAAAGATCCAGACTGTTTCAAGGATGTCGTGAACATGCTGATGTATCACGACAGGTGGGACCGCACCCCTCAGGCCTCCCAGTCAGCTGCCCACTCACTGGGACACACAGTCAGGTCCTCCTCGTGGGTTGGAAACAGCACATTGTTTGGCAAGTGAAGCCCTTTCCACCTCAGCCCACGAGACCATTCCTAGGCATGGCCTGAGACCCAGCCCGGAGAGTCATGGCTAAAACCAGGGCTGGGAGTTTGCAGTGGCCTTTGGCAATGCCTCGGGTCCCCTGGGCAGTGGGAGGCCGGCATCATGGTCCAGCCCCCAGGCCTCGTGGACAGGCCTGACGAACAGGAAAGGGCGATACCAGGCTGGTTGGAGGCCTGGGGGCAGCCACGTTCCAAGGAGGCCGGTAGAGGGAGCCCAGCCCGGAAGCCTCTGGGAGGCATGCGTGGGCCCACAGTGCCACACACTGGCTGAAGTGGAATTAACTTGTGATGTTTTAAAGTTAGGATGTAGTTAGTGTTTCAGTACAGAGCAGTTAACATGCTTATAATTTATCTGTAGTCACAGACTTCCTAACGCCCAATCAGGCAGTGCTGTTGTGTCACGGCAGCTCTTTCCCTGCTGGCAGACGCTTAACGTAGCCACTGCTGGGAGCTAATCTGCTTCCACTTTCAGTTGCCTTTGGGTTTTGTCTGGTGCTCTGTGGTGCCTGGGTTACCGGCTGGCTCCAGTCAAATCAGATCACAACCACACGTGTCTGGGCTGGAAGCCAGGCCCTGCTGAGGTCTGTGATGAGGGAACGACTTTTAAAATTGTGAATTTTATTAATTGTGCTCTTGATTCAGTTGTAAACAAAAATGCCTTTCTACATTCATAAATCCTGCATTTTTGTCCAGAACATCAGGAAGTGCAAATAACCTTTTTCTACATCATTAGTTTTCAGGCTGGCTTGAGAATAGACAGCTAAATGCAGCTGGGAGGTGGGACCGCAGGCCGCTGTGTCTGCCCAGGACACCTCCGGGCGAGTGCAGCTCTAACCGACCTGCACGTGTAGGGTGCACTGTAAGCGCCAATTTCTTTAAAGGAATGTTGAGTCGAAATAAGATTTTTCCAAAATAGCAGCCCCAGAACATAAGTGCTGCTGCTTACAGAGACGCAGCCTGGTGCAGCCTGGCTCTAGTGAGCTGGGTGAGCTCCCTCACCCCCACCCCTGCAGAGCCGGGAGGACCTGGGGCAGGGCCAGGTGAGCACCACCATGGCCCAGCCTACCTTTCCTGTTTCAGGTTCAAGGTGTTTGCAGACTATGAAGCCTACATGCAGTGCCAGGCCCGGGTGGACCAGCTCTACCGGGTGAGGCTGGTGGGGAGCAGCAGGGCTGGGGCTTTGTGGACTTGTGTCAGGTTGTTTAATTTCCCAAACTGTTTGAGCAGGTTCTTGGCTGAGGCCAGAGGGGCTTGTGTTTCTCATTTGTTACCGTGATTCCCCACCTGCCTTTAAGGAGGCTGCCCCTGCCACTTCCTCTCTTGGGGAAACAGCTCCTGATGGCCAAGAACAGAAAGCCTGGAATCTGAGCTGCTGGGCAGAGCTCCGGGAGGAGCCTTCTCTACCCTCAGTCTGGCCTGCCTCAAGGACGTGCCCCAGTGCTGGCTACATTCTGGGGCAGCTGTGAGGCTCTGAAGGAAGCCACAGCTGCCAACCCTGAGTGGAAGGAGACCTCTTGGCCATCTCCATGGGCATTGGATCCATCTGTGGCAGCTATTTACCTGGTGGTGTTTCTGTGTAGTTTTGTGGGCTGTGCCCTAGTGGATCACAGAGCTTTTTGAGAGTCAGGACTTTCTTTTAGGCTCCTTGTCCCTTACATCTAAGCAGTTGGTAGCTTTTCTGGTAGATGGGGACCCCTTTCCAGGAAAGAGTTGACTATAATTCCTCTTCTTCCACCAGACTATCCCAGGGCTCAGAGCTTCTTGAGAAACAGTCCTAAAGTTCTGGAAATGGGGTCTCTTAGGAGCCTGCCGCCCTGCGGTGCCCAAGGTTAATCAGCATCTCTTTCCCCTGCAGAGCCCCAAGGAGTGGACCAAGAAGGTCATTAGGAACATCGCCTGCTCGGGCAAGTTCTCCAGTGACCGGACCATCACGGAGTATGCGAGGGACATCTGGGGCGTGGAGCCCTCTGACCTGCAGATCCCGCCCCCCAACATCCCCAAGGACTAGGTGCCCCACCAGCCGGGGACCAACGGGCATTTGTTTTCTTGCTGATTTTGTACTTCGTGCCAGTTTTTAAGCACTTTGCCAGCAGCTGGTGGTCCCTCCTTTTCTGAGAGGGGTGTGG